>NW_024376751.1:0-26354 GCF_016808335.1 Panicum virgatum
GGCTGGCGCCCGTGGTTTTTTACCCTTCGCATTGGAGGGGTTTTCCACGTTAAATCTTCGTGTCTTTCTGCGGTTTGATCTTTCTATTTTTCATCGTTTTGTTCGCCGTCGCTTCTAACAAGTGGTACCAGAGCCGTGGTTTCAAGTTTGGGTTTCGTGATGGCGTCGATGAAGTATGATCTACCGATGTTGGACTACAAGACAAGGTTCTCGCTGTGGCAAGTCAAGATGAGAGCTATTCTGGCGCAAACCAATGATCTTGATGAGGCGCTGGAAAAATTCGGGAAGAAAAAGAAGGATGAGTGGACCGATGAGGAGAAGCGCAAGGACCGTAAGGCTCTTTCTCTTATTCAGCTTCATCTATCTAATGATATTCTACAAGAAGTGCTGCAGGAAAAGACTGCTGCAGAATTGTGGCTAAAACTGGAATCGATCTGCATGTCGAAGGATCTTACCAGTAAATTGCATATGAAGTTGAAGCTGTACACGCTTAAGATGCAGGAGGGTGATTCGGTGATGGGTCACCTATCTGTCTTCAAGGAGATCGTTGCTGACCTAGGGTCGATGGAGGTTAAGTATGAAGATGAGGACTTAGGTCTTCTTTTATTATGCTCTTTGCCAAGTTCTTATGCAAGTTTCCGTGACACCATACTATTAAGCCGTGATGAACTAACCCTTGCGGAAGTTTGTGAGGCACTCCAGTCTAAGGAGAAGATGAAAGGCATGGTGCAGACAGATGGCTCGTCCTCTAGGGGCGACGCTTTGCATGTCAGAGGCAGATCAGAGCAAAGATCCTCAAGTGATAACAACGATCGTGGCAAGAGCAATGACGGTAGAGGCCGCTCCCAGTCCAAAGGTCCCAAGAAGAAATTCTGTAAGTATTGCAAGAAGAAATCTCATATGATTGAGAATTGCTGGAAATTGCAGAATAAGGAGAAGAAGAAAAATAAATCTGATGGTAAGGCTAGTGTTGCTTCTGCTAGTGAAAACTCTGAGTCAGATTGTTTGGTTGTCTTTGCTGGTTGTGTTGCTGGTCATGATGAGTGGATTCTTGATTCTGCATGTTCTTTTCATATCTGCACTAATAGAGATTGGTTCAGTTCCTATGAGTCTTTGCAGAACGGTGATTTTGTGCGCATGGGAGATGATAACCCGTGTGAGATTATTGGCATTGGCTCTGTTCAGATCAAGACCCATGATGGCATGATTCGCATACTGAAGAATGTAAGGCACATACCAGGGATGAAAAGAAATCTGATCTCGTTGAGCACACTTGATAAAGAAGGACTCAAATACACCGGTTCAGGTGGAGTTGTGAAGGTATCTAAAGGTTCTCTTGTATGTTTGCTGGGTGATCTCAATCCTTCAAATTTATATGTTCTCAGAGGTTGTACTTTGCATGGTTCTGTTTCTGCTGCTAATGTTGCTAATGCTGAACCTAGTAAGACTGACCTTTGGCATATGCGTCTTGGACACATGAGTGAACTCGGTATGGCAGAATTGATGAAGAGAAACCTGCTGGATGGCTGCATTCTGAGTGGCAAGAAGTTCTGTGAGCATTGTGTATTTGGTAAGCATAAGAGGGTCAAATTCAATACCTCTGTTCATACCACAAAAGGTACACTTGATTATGTTCATGCTGATTTGTGGGGTCCTTCACGTAAGCCTTCATATGGTGGTGCTCGTTATATGCTTACCATTATTGATGATTACTCTAGAAGAGTCTGGCCTTATTTTCTGAAAAGCAAAGATGATACTTTTGCTGTTTTTATAGAATGGAAAGTTATGATAGAAAGGCAAACTGAGAAGAAGGTCAAGGTGCTTCGAACTGATAATGGTGGAGAGTTCTGTTCGGATGCTTTTGATGATTATTGCAGAAAAGAAGGCATTGTTAGGCATCACACCATACCATACACTCCTCAGCAGAATGGTGTGGCCGAGCGTATGAACAGGACTATCATCTCGAAGGCTCGTTGCATGCTGTCCAATGCCCATATGAACAAGCGTTTTTGGGCTGAGGCTGCTAATACAGCATGTTATTTGATCAACAGATCGCCTTCTATTCCACTCAACAAGAAGACTCCTATTGAGGTATGGTCTGGTACACCTGCAGATTATTCACACTTGAGAGTTTTTGGCTGCACTGCTTATGCTCATGTTGATAATGGAAAATTAGAGCCTAGAGCTATTAAATGTCTGTTTCTTGGTTATGGTTCGGGAGTCAAATGATATAAATTGTGGAATCCTGAAACTAGAAAGACTTTTATGAGCAGAAGTGTTGTTTTCAATGAATCTGTGATGTTTACTGACAGTTTGTCCACAGATGATGCTTTAGTTGAGAAATTGCAGTCACAAGTTAGTGTGCAGGTGGAGCTTATGGATGACCAGGAAAATGAAGTTGTTGGTAATGATGTTTCAGATAGTGTTCCTGATACTGTTCAGCACTCACCTCCAGTTTCACAGTCTGATTTGCAGCATGAGGAGGATGTAGATTTACCTATTGCTCTTCGCAGATCAAAGAGGAGTTGTGGACCTCCAAACCGTTTAATTGAGGAGTGTAATCTGACTTATTATGCTTTGAGTTGTGCTGAACAGGTGGAGGATGCTAGTGAGCCAGCAACATATTCTGAAGCCATTGATTCAGTTGATAAGGAGAAGTGGATCTCAGCTATGCATGAGGAGATGCAGTCTCTTGAGAAGAATGGCACATGGGAGATTGTAAGCTTGCCTGAGAAAAAGAAGACTGTTCGCTGCAAATGGGTCTTCAAGAGAAAGGAGGGTTTGTCTTCTAGTGAGCCTCCAAGATTTAAGGCAAGGTTAGTTGCAAAAGGTTTCAGTCAGATTCCTGGTGTTGACTATAATGATGTGTTCTCTCCAGTTGTGAAGCATAGCTCAATTCGGACTTTCTTTAGTATTGTTGCTATGCATGATCTTGAGCTTGAGCAGTTAGATGTGAAGACTGCATTTTTACATGGAGAGCTTGAGGAGGAAATTTACATGGATCAGCCAGAAGGATTCATAGTGCCAAGCAAAGAGAATTATGTTTGCAAATTAAAGAAATCCTTGTATGGTTTGAAACAGTCTCCTCGTCAGTGGTATAAGATGTTTGATTCATTTATGTTGTTACATGGTTTTAAAAGATCTGAATATGATAGCTGTGTTTACATTAAGATTGTTGAGGAATCACCTATATACTTGCTGTTATATGTTGATGACATGCTTATTGCTGCCAAGAGCAGAAAAGAAATCACTACAGTAAAGAAATTGTTGAGTAGTGAATTTGATATGAAGGATATTGGTGTTGCTAAGAAAATTCTAGGTATGGAGATTACTAGAGACAGAAAATCTGGTTTATTATTTCTTAGTCAGCATAATTACATTAACAAGGTTCTTCAGCGTTTCAATATGCATGATTCAAAGCCAGTTAGTACTCCTATTGCACCTCACTTTAAATTGTCAGCTGCTCAGTGCCCTAGTTCTGAGGAGGATGTTGAATACATGTCAAAAGTCCCATATTCTAGTGCTGTTGGTTCTTTGATGTATGCCATGGTTTGCTCTCGCCCAGATTTATCATATGCTATGAGTTTGGTTAGCAGATACATGTCTAATCCTGGTAAAGAACACTGGAAGGCAGTTCAGTGGATTTTCAGGTACCTCAGAGGAACAGCAGATTCTTGTTTGAAGTTTGGGAGAACTGATCAGGGACTCATTGGTTATGTGGATTCAGATTATGCTGCTGATTTGGATAGGCGCAGGTCACTCACAGGTTATGTGTTCACTGTTAGCAGTTGTGCTGTGAGTTGGAAGGCTACTTTGCAGCCTGTTGTTGCTATGTCTACCACAGAAGCAGAATATATGGCTATTGCTGAAGCGTGCAAGGAGGCAGTTTGGCTGAAAGGTTTGTTTACTGAGCTGTGTGGAGTTGGTTCTTGCATTGATCTATTCTGTGACAGTCAAAGTGCTATTTGCCTTACTAAAGATCAGATGTTTCATGAAAGAACAAAGCATATTGATGTCAAATACCATTATGTTCGTGATGTTATTTCACAAGGTAAATTGAAGGTATGCAAGATCAGTACTCATGATAATCCAGCTGATATGATGACTAAACCAGTTCCTGTAGCTAAGTTTGAGCTTTGCTCAGGCTTAGTTGGTTTGACAGTTTAGCCCAAGAGGCTATTTGGCGCCAGAAGTTCTGTTCTTTGTTGTGTTCAGGTGATGATTTTGATATGCTACAAGAAGGAATTTGTCTCAAGGTGGAGTATGTTATATTGTGATCCAAATTCTGATGGGAGAGTGTTGGAATTTGGGCTTGGCCCATTAAGGCCCATGTGGTGCAAATTTTTAATCCCACATTGCTAGTAGAAGTTGAGGAGACCACGTGACTCTCCTATATATCTAACCCATAGGCTTCACCGGAGAATATCAATCCTATTATTCCTCTTGTAAGCCGCCGCTAGGCGTTGTACACAAACACCCGATATAGTGAAGTTCTTGCTGGCTGGCGCCCGTGGTTTTTTACCCTTCGCATTGGAGGGGTTTTCCACGTTAAATCTTCGTGTCTTTCTGCGGTTTGATCTTTCTATTTTTCATCGTTTTGTTCGCCGTCGCTTCTAACATTTGCATGGGTGCGGCAACAGCTTGTGGCAAGAGTAATGCGTATCCAACTTCAGGGTCAAAGATACATTTTCCTGTGGTCTTTGAATCAAAGCAGGATGTTTACGGTTAGGTCTATGTATAGAGCTTTAACAGCCACTAACATAGTGCCACATAATCACATCATTTGGAAGTTGAAAATCCCCCTAAAAATAAAGATCTTTATGTGGTACATAATTAAAGGGGCCGGGTTACTCTCACTAAAGATAACTTGATGAGTTGTGTAGTTGTAATTCCGAATAGCTATATGTATCAATCGATACAGAGGCTGAAATATTAATATATTCCCTTATCTAAAAAAAGTTTCCTTTATTCGTTACTACTATATATGAATATGATGCATAAGTCAAGCAATTTGCAGTTTTCATAGGAATGCATTATATATGCTGAAAGTTTGACAGGAAGGAGTGGAGTATGAATACACTGTGATATTTACCTTATATACGGGGCCAAAGCCACCTTCCCCAAGTTTGTTCTCCTCAGAAAAGTTATCTGTGGCATCCAGTATCTCATCAAAGTCGAAGACCGAAAACTCGGAGAGCTCGGCTTCCATTTCCCAGTCCAGTTGCTCATCCCCTCCTTGCTGCTGCTGCAAGTTGTTGCGCTTGTTTCGTCGTAAGAATCTGACATTGCCTGCACACCATCGTCTACATTAAGGATCGGAGCTAGTAATTGGAAAATAAGAGTCAGACTAATTTAGATTCGGTTGAAATTTTGTTAATTTCAACCGAATCCGCTGTGACTGTCGGATCGCGATCCAACGGTCGTGGCGTCGTCTTCAACCTCCCGCTCGGCCTCTCTCTTTGGCTCACGCCCCCGCCTCCTGCCCGCCTGCAGCCGTGCCCGGCGGCTCGCCCGCCGCCAGCCCCGCACCCACCGCCCCCGCCGTGCTAAACCAGCTCCACCGGTGCCGTCCCGCGGCCGGCGGCGTCCCCGCCGCCTCGCCGCCCCGCCTCCCGCCCGCCACCACCGCCGGCCAACCTTCCCCCTTTCTTTTTTCTTCTAAAGAACAAATCGGTTGAAGGATTGGTTGATCTCAACCGATTGAAATGGAGTAAATATGGGAAAATAATTACTAAACAATAATGTTCCATGCATCAGTAAGTAGTAGTAAATAAATGAAGGAACCACGACCTTTTCTGTATCTCGTTCGTCGGCGGCGGCAGTAGAAGACGGCGAAGCAGAGCAGCGCCAGAAGCGCCGCCACAGGATGTGCCACGATCAGGGGAATCACCCAGGGCGGCCTAGCTCTCGTACTGTCGTCGCTGGTGGGAGCCGGCGGAGCCAGCGACGACGACGGCGTGATCCGGACCATGGTGGCGTTGTTATCGTTGAAGAAACTCATGCTCTCGTACCTGAGGTTGCAGCGCAGGACGAGGATGCGCCCCCCCTGGCGCACCGACGTGGTGGCGTTGAGCACGCCGACGAGTCCCTGCAGGCACGCCAGGCAGTCGGCGGCGGACAGGTCCGGCGTGCACTGCGCCGTGGAGTAGAGCGTCGTCCTGATGGCGCCGCTGGAGCCGTCCATGAAGGCGGTGACGAACCTGGAGGTCCTGGCGGCCGCGAGCTGGGCGGTCTGGTTGAGCATGTCACGGACGCCGGCGCCCACCGCGGCGGGGTCACGGCCGGGGATGCTCAACCCGTACCACAACTGGAACAGGGTGCTCCTGTCTCGACTATTACTAGCGGCGACGAGGATGGCGCCGCTGTCGGAGAAGCCGATGAAGCAGTCGTCGTCGTACACGGCGGCGGCCTTGCCGCTGGGGCAGCTCTGCTGCGCGTGCCGGAACGCGCCGGCGACGCAGGCGCTGCAGCCGGTGCGGTTGTCGGTCATGTCGCCGCGGCACAGCGCCAGCGCGTACACCGCGTCGGGGGCCCCGGCCTGGCCGGAGGTGGCGTTGGCGAAGAGCTGCGCGGAGGAGGAGGTGTTGCCGGGGAGGCTCCTGGACAGGGACACCAGGTTGCTCTGGTACGTGCCGTTGGCCGCGTAGTTGCCGGCGTTGCCGCACACCCTCCCGATCGCCGCGGCCCGCCATGGCAGCAGCACCACCACCAAGACGAGCATCAAAATGTTGACGGCCGCCATGGCTACCTGTCAGTGCCATGAGAGAGTAGCGATTTTGTTGCTTCCAGGCCAGGTCACCATCTGTCCCTCACTACGGGAGGCTGGCTGTTTGCCATGTGCAAAAACACACGGCAAAGGCCTTTTTGCATACGGCAAACGGCACACAACAAACAGGAGTCGGCAAAGAGGTCCTTTGTCGTGTGCCATTTCTCGGGCACACAGCAAATAATTTGCCGAGTACTAAAAAACACTCGGCAAAGAAGTTTTTAGAAAGCTGATTTTAAAAATAGAAAACAAAAAAAATTTAATTCGGGGAGGACCCCACCGGCCAGCCACACATCGATTCCATCTAAATTGCAAGTAGTAACATTTTTCGCACACCACACAGCCGGCAAGATTCGAAATCACGACCTCTCCCTCATGTGTAACCTTCTCTACCACTACACCACACCGTCACTTGTGTCTATACTCTATTTTTTTCCCCACATATTATACTAAACCGAGAGTATATTGTTTGTTTGAGGCCCTAAACGAATTCAAATTAAAAAGTTGTCAACTACAAAGTTTCATAATTTTTCGAGATCTATAAATTTTATTTTGTTAGTTTTTCTATCTGAGGTCATTTACGAAATTTAAATTTAACTTTGCCGTGTGCTAGATCTAGGGCACACGGTAAAGTTTGGTTGTTTGCCGCGTGCCTTGATCTGGCACACGGCAAACACTTGCTTTGCCGTGTGTCCTTGATCTGGCACACGGCAAAGCATTCGAAACACTTTATTTTAACTTTAATTTTTGTACCATTCAATTTGTTCTAATATTTTATGTTTGCATAACTTTGTCACAATTTTTACCTTGCCAAAGTGACTCAACAATTCGTATTTGATGATTCTATGAGAAAAAATATATAATCTAATGTGTTTCAAGCTCAAATTCAAATTAATTATTTAATTGCAAAAATAAAATAAAATTATTAAACGGCTTCGAAAAATAACCAAAATTTTACGTGATGTAATTTAAATTGTATATTGGTAATAGAAAATTTTTTGAAGTCAAATCCAAATTCGATCGTAACTTTCACTCCAAACCTTACTGCATCCTTCTCAACTCTCTTATTCTTCTTCGCAGATATTTCCATTTGTAAGCATCGTACATGATAAAATTTTGAAATCCACTCAAATTTTTACCATAGCCTCCACACATGATATCATGAGATATTGCCAAATCTCATAATTTTTAGACTTCATTTGCTTTTTTTAGAATTTTAAAATCATTCGGACACACGTTCATGGTCGTGTTTCCTGCACAAGATGTTCGAAATTTCTTTTCATTTAATGGGTAAGGCCTCAAATTAGGTTAAATAACATGAGTATCATTTTTCACTCATTTTATTCTATTATTTGAATCACTTGCGGCTCAAATTTGACTTGATTCAAAAATTACTTGAAATGCAATTAATTAGTTAAATATAACAAATAAATACAAAAATGTATCAAATTTTAACATGGAGTGCCACATGTTGTATGTGAAGAGTAGAAAAAGTTTCAAAGTGAGAAGACAAAAAAAAATTTATTGCTTTGCCGTGTGTCAAAAAAAAGTACACGGCAAAATATTTCTTTGCCGTGTGTCAAAAAAAACACACGGCAAAGTATTTCTTTTCCGTGTGCTTTGGTTTTGCCGTGTGTTTTCTTGAGCACACTCGGCAAAAATCATGTTTGCCGTGTGCCTGTGAATTTGCACACGGCAAACTATGGTGCACACGGGAAAATCGAAGTTTCCGGTAGTGACTTACAGTCGCATGTACATACGTTACGCTGAATTGAAAATTCAAGAACAAAAACGAAACGTTCGTTCGTTATTCATCATCATCATCCTTGTCATTGTCTGCTTTCATTCAGCTTCAGAGGTTTGGTATACTAAGTCAGTCAACGCCCCACCGTACCCTACTCTGAAACCGTCAATCACGCCACCACCGCACCAATCCATTTCTATCTAGAATACATGTCCATCAGGTCGGCAAACTTGTTTTAATTTCCCCCACAAAGAATGAACGGCAAGAGATTCTCCATGTTCTATTATTATAGTATTATTATCATCAGGAGGGAAAAAGACGCAAATTAAAAATAAAATACCCACTGCATGCCTCCAACATGATGCCAACTGCGGGCACGACACCCACCGCATACTACATGAGCCTAGCTTGTTGTTTTCTTCCAGGTCAACATCATACAGTACACCAATATCACTACATGCGCGGAAAGACTAACTAAAGAGACAGATTTTATTCAGCTTGTTCAGTAGTGAGTCAATGCCTTACTTTGAAACCGTCAAGCACGGCATCATCACCAGTTTCTTGAACAAATATATGGTATATATTTGGTCTCCTGCATCATCCTTCACGTTACGTTCCTGCCGGCGAGAATACAATATCTCAATCGTACCTGATACAAGACAACTCTATTTGATCCTGCACAGTGAACTTTGATAAACTACTGCGCTTTAGCTTGTTCTGAACAAACTGGAACACACCTCAGATGTATACAGTATGTACCAAGCAAAATCCTTAGGCCCATGATGCCGTGTTTAACTGTCAAACTAACAATCTTTTTTTTTTGGTGGGGGGGGGGATTACAAATGATGAATTAGCAACATTAGGATGAAATGGAGGTCCCACGTGGTCAAATTAGCATTAATTACAGCCATTTGAAACTTGTAAGTTCAGGCAAATGAAACTGCAAATTAATAGTTTCAGGACATAGATGATACATCGGAATAAGTTTAGAGACCCCTAATATATTTTTTACTCTAAAAAAACAGATGGAGTAATTGAAAAAAATAAAACTAGGTACAACAACTAGTACTCCAACTAGGAAGCCTCTTTCATTCTCTCGAAAATGCACAACCTGACATTTGAAACAACCCTCAAACTTGTGCACTATACAACACTTATTGTATCGTTACTACTACTACACTTATTGTAGTGATACAGTAAAACCCCGTTTCACACCAGAAAAGAAATCTATCTTGGAGTTGTTACGGATATGGTGACATCATTGATACTACAAGAGTCCGTTCCAGTAATGGATGTTTCTTCATTTCCCACCCTCACATTAAAATATGCTGGCTGCTTTGGCTCGGCCAGAACCATAGTCTCGCTGCTTAGAAGTGCAACAACATCTGCCATAGTGGGTCGATCGACCGCATTCTCTTGTACGCACAACAATGCAATGTTAATGCACCGCATCATTTCTACTGAGTGACTCTTGGGGACCAAGGATGCATCAACAAGATCAGCCCACCTTCCCTCTTCCCATAGTTGCCATGCCTACATGCAACTTTAATTTGTCACACAGTGTAATAAGTTTAATGTAGTAGGAAATAAGGAAAGGGATTGCAAAATTTTTGTATGTAAACTCACATATCCAATGAGATTAATGAAATCGCCACACTGATGGCTCCCGGAATTCCGTTTTCCGCTAAGTATCTCAAGAACAACAACACCGAAGCTGAATACATCGGACTTGATAGAGAAGATGCCCTCCGAAGCATACTCCGGAGCCATGTAGCCACTAATGGTAGCATATAATAAATGTTAAATTGCTGTATATGTATGTTGACTTGTAATATAAATGTTCACAGCTGCAGTTATTGGCATGGAACTTACTATGTGCCGACCACTCTTCTTGTAGTGTTTCCTTCGGTATTGTTTGAGCTGAATATTTTTGCTAGCCCGAAATCTGAAATTTTTGGATTCATTTCGCCATCCAAGAGGATGTTGCTTGGTTTCAGATCCCTATGTATGACGCGCAAACGGGAGTGCTTCTGTAGGTAGAGAAGTCCATGTGCTATTCCTTCAATGATTGCCAGAAGTTTGGACCAATCCAGTAAAGCTCTTTTATCTTGGTCTGCAGGCAGTCAATGGAGCAATGTTTCATGCATGGGGCTGCCGCAAACAAGATCAATGCTTAAACGAAATTAAGAAAATGTAAAAGCAGAGCAGTACTCGTACCAAAGATGAAGAAGTCCAGGCTCTTGTTGGGCAGGTATTCATAGACCAATATTTTCTCGTCTTCCTGAGAGCAACACCCCAAGAGCCTAACGAGGTTCCTGTGCTGGAGCTTGGCTATGAGCTGGACTTCATTCCTGAACTCGGTGAAACCTTGCCCTGAGTGTGAAGCAAGTCTCTTGATTGCTATCTCCAGTCCATCAGGGAAATGGCCCTGTACAGTACGTGAATAATGTTATTGAAAGATTTAGTTACAGATTATTGTCTCTAATTAGGTTAATTACCTTGTATACAGCGCCGAATCCACCTTGCCCAAGTTTGTTTTCTTCCGCAAAATTGTCTGTGGCATCCAGAATCTGTTCAAAGTCGAACACCGAGAAGTCTGAATTCTTGCCGTCCAAAACGAGCTCGTCCTCGTCCTGAGTACGCCTTGATCCTGCCCTCGTCGCTTTACCTTTCCGCCTGTACCTTTTGAAGCATGGGGAGTAGAAGACGAAGCAGAGCGATGCCGCCGCTAGCAGAGGAACCGCGACAACGGGAATCACCCACAGCTTGCTCTTGCGCTTTGTCGGAGTGGTCGTCGGCTCTGGCGTCGGCGCCGGCGATAGCGAGCCGTTGATCCGCAGCATGGGCTGGCCGTCGTAGAACACGTAGGCCTCGTACCTGAAGTAGCAGCGCATGACGTGGATCTGCGCGCCCATGCGCAGCGCCATGGTGGCGTTGATCTTGCCCACGAGGCGCTGCAGGCACGCCAGGCAGTCGCCGGCGGACAGGTCCGGCGTGCACTGCGCCAGCGAGTAGACCATCGGGAAGTTGGTGCCGCTGTCCATGGTGCCGGTCGCGAACCGCAGCGGCGCCGCGCTAGCCGCCCTCTGCACGGTCTGGACGAGCAGCTCGCGGATGAGGCCAACGATGCGGCCGGCGTCGTCGCCGGTGATGACGTTGATGTTCCAGCGCTCAAAGGGCTCCTGCTCGTCCGTGGCACTGAAGGGGGCGAGGGTGTCGTTGTCGCCGGAGTAGAAGACGGGGCAGTCGACGAAGTAAGAGGCGTCCCTGTAGCACTCCAGCTCCGGCGGCGTCTCACGGAATATCCTCGCGAAGGTGCTGGCCACGCATTCGGCGCAGGCGGTGTCGTTGACGATGTCGCCGCGGCAGAAAGACATGGCGTAGACGACGTTGGGAGCCTGGCCGACAGTGGAGGTGGCGAAGTGCACAGCGGAGGCGGAGGTGTTCTTGGGGAGGGCGTCCGCGACAACCTTCACGTTGTCACAGAAGATGTCGGCGGCCGCCGGGAACGGTGCCATCAGCACGGCGAGGACCAGGAGGAAGACGACCACCTTCATGATGACTGCCATTGGCTAGCTAGGCCTGCCTGCTCCCTGTTTTCTCCATCATATATAGCTAGATAGACGACGATGGGTGCCCGGCTGCCCGCCCATCCCCATCCATGAGTTCCCTCCAGTCACACAACGCTGACTTGTAAAAGGTTAATTATAGCTAGCCATTAACAATTATTAAACTCATAAACATCAGATAAATAGTTTGCGTACGGATCGGGCGGGGTAGAGATGTCATCATGGGTGTCATCTTCAGTGACCAAGCAACAATTTGAACCTGCCAACAATGTATAGATATTCCACAAATTAAGCCCGTGTTCAGTTCCAAAATTCAAAATTCAAAAAAAAAAATTTCAGCACCTGCATGGAGACTTAAATCTAGACGAAATAAAAAACACATTGCGACTGCTGTCTGTAAATGGCGAGACGAATCTAATGAACCTAATTAGGCTGTAATCAGACGCTAAATTGCTACAGTAATGATACAGTAAACAACCTCTAATGACGGATTAATTATGCTCGTTAGATTCGTCTCGCGATTTACAGACGAGTTCTGTAATTATTTTTGTGATTAGTCTATGTTTAGTACTTCAAATGTAGAAAGATGTCTTTTCAAAATTTTTACAACGCGCAACCAAACAGGGCCTAAACCGTGTCGACTCATATCACGACCATGAATTCGTGACTCCAGCCGGCCGGGACAGGAGATATTGGTATCCATCACCATCAACAACGACCGACTTGCTACAGTAGTATCTTGGAAACTTCAAATGATGG
Organism: Panicum virgatum; assembly: GCF_016808335.1. NCBI lineage: Eukaryota > Viridiplantae > Streptophyta > Magnoliopsida > Poales > Poaceae > Panicum > Panicum virgatum. The sequence goes on from NW_024376751.1 coordinate 12,839, forward strand.
ATGTCTGCCCCCACCACTATTGGTTTACAAGCATATATAGGACAATCACCAAATCTGTTAATAATGCCCAAATAGCAATAAATATTATTGTTCAAATTGGTCCATCCTATTCGATCACTTTATTTGAAGCAAAATGAAGTACAACACTACTAGAGAAGTGAGCTTCACTCCCCAGTTCCTAACCCCTGCTACTCCCAGATATGCAAATGGGAGTAAGCATACAGTTCTAGAGGTGGTAGGGGTAGCACTACCGGTTTTGAAACTATGAGTGTTTCATAAAAAAAAAGAAGGTGGCACCTAGTAGACACGGCCCGCCAGCGTGAACCGATGAGGATTGGGTGTGTGGGGTCTTATGAGGTGGAGGAGCTGGACGACTTGAGGGCGGCGGCGCTGGTTCACTTGAGGGTGGCAGCGCTGGGTGGCATGTAGGGCAGTGGGGCGATGTGTGGGGGTGCCACTGCAGAGGGAGTCGGTGAGGGACGACTGGGAGATGGGGAGGTGCGAAGGAAGAGGAGAGTGGAGAACACGAGAGAAGATAAGGTTGAGTGCCGGGGGCCACTGAATATAGCAATACAAGTTGTTGCCCTTATATCATTTTTGTTGGATTGGAGGCCTTTTAGCACCAGTTGCCCCCCCCCCCCCCCAAAAAAAACCCGGTTCTGTTGCTCAATATAACTAGTTTTGGGGCAACGACCGGTGCTAAATGACCCCCAACTGAACCAATTTTTGGCTTTCCATACATTTCCCCCCTTTGGGATAAAGAACCGGTTCTGGTACCTCAACACGACCGGGTGAAGATTTTTCTGTTTTAATGTGCCACTTCTAGTGCCCAAATTCTTAATGGTTGGTTGCTTTCATTGCTACTAGTGGACGTCTATACCTTTGAATGTTTCAAACTATGAAAACACATATGCCTAATAAATTTCAATTTCTTGAATCATTCACCTGTATTAGTGTCAACCATATATATATATATATATATATATATATATATATATATATATATATATATATATATATATATACAAGGGGAAGCTTTATTTATGGATCTTAGATGATTACATGAAGATGATACAATCATACTGAAACCACTTCCAGTCTTTTCATAAGAAGCACACGGTTTGTAGTAGTTATTTGGATATAAAAATAACAAGACATCAGATATCATGCTTTCGTTAGCAATTTGAACGGTAGCTTTTCCATGTCTTGGTGGATCTAATTCAACAATAATTTCCCCCCAAAAGTGATGGGTTCACCATCAAATTTGTGCATTTGAGGAAAACTCAAGAAAGGGCACATCTTTGAGCAAAAACGTAAAAACAAGGCAAACGAACTCCGAATCGAGACTTGGACACAACCTTGATGGGATGATAGTGAACCTGAACGAGTTTTGATCCACCTAGTAATAAGATCAAGGATTGAGGTCCAAATTTGCTGAGCACCTGAAGAACACCTCACATCCTTGGGGAAACAACAATGCAACTGTTGCGCGATGGTTCATTATTGCTCCTTTAGTTTATTGATTGACAAATTTGAAAGGAGGGGAATAGAAGAACCTTCAACAGCAAATGGTAGAACCTTTAAGAGTGTCTACGCCAATCATCCAATACAAATCCAAATACTTGGGGCCCCTTTGGCATGGATAGTCTAGCAGTTTCTCCACCAGATTCTGTAGTTGTACAAGAGAATAGCAATTGAAAACAAATTTGCTAATGAAACCATCAGAAGCCAGAGCCAAGAATGAAATAGGGACCTGGAGCCAAAAAAAAGTTGTTTCTCGGACTCCTTCCATGTCTACACAATGATTGGTACATGAGAAGTTGTGTTGCCAAACGTTTTTTTTTTCTAAAAGCTTCTGCTTAGAGAAGCTGGTTCACCAAAAGAGCCAAAGCTTCACACCAAGGGGCCTTTACTCACCCTATCATACTTGTTGGAAGTACATAATCTCACATTTCGTATAGCATGTAAACTTATCCATTAAACATCAATCAAAGTAAGATGCCATGATGAAGAAACACTATCTAGGGGAAACAAATCCTCTGCTGTTACAGTTGTGCAGTAACCATCACTAATCGTGTGGTCCTGTTGCTCCAAATTAAAGGACCCGCACATCATTGACTTTTACTTCACAGAAGTAACTAGTAATCGGAGAAGATCCTGGTCCCTACCTAGGAGTTGGGATAGATATGGTGACATCATTAATACTGTATGGTTCAGTGGCTGTGGATGCCTCTTCATTCCCCACCCTCACATTGAAATATGCTGGTTTATTAGGCTCGGGAACGTCTGGGGTGCAAGCAGGCAATCGGTGCAAGCATGCAAGCAATGCTCCACATTCGCACGATATGAATCCAACGGTGTCTTGGTTTTTTTGCACGTAAGCCCTCCCACTCTTTCACCTCAGTTGCAAAGAAAATATTTCAATAACCCCTAGAATAAATCAATCATGTCCTTTCGGTCTCCTTCCTCTCAATCCCCCCGCATCACAGTTCGTGAGCGATTTTGCTGGGCCGCCGATGGCCAATCCCCATGTCCGCCGCCTCCTCCATTGAGCTCCATCATCCGCACCGCAGCCACTCCCCATTCACGCAGCCACGCAGATTCTCTGATCTGATTTGTCCATCGTCGTCCCTTGCTGGTTCTTTGTACTTGTAGAAAATCCAATGTCATGGCTATATTATCATTTAAAACTGCATCTGCTGCTGTGCAAATTTGATTTCATCTTGTCTGTAGAAAGGGACATGGTTATGAGCTAATTTGAAGTATCTTCTCTTATGATGAGCAAGGCCTGGCGCCCTCATTTTTATTTTATTTCTGCTGCTGTTTGCGAAAGCTGTGGGCTAGCATAATACTACTATCCATTTGAAACAGAATTTATTCCTGATTAAATGAGCTTTTGAGATGGTCCCACTTTTGGTCAAAACTCAATTGGATCGAGGGATGCCGCAGGAGATGCTGGTACGATCGGCAACACAGTATGTGGAGGACACAGACATCCATCTGGGGCAGAGGCGAGGATGGGATCAGCCTGGGGGTATTGCGGACGGCCTTCAGTTGCTGCTGGTGTTGGTCGGCAGTGTGGATGGAAGGCGACAAAGCGGAAGGGCTATGTCTGCACCAGCGTCGTGGATAGAAGTCTTCAGCTGCAGCAGTCGGCTGCATCGACGGCCTAGAGGCTACAGCAGCGAGCGCCGAGCGGCGACGTAGCGCTGCGGAGAAGATCGGAGAACGCAAGACAACGCAGGGGCCACAAATCAATTGAATATTTCTGTAGATGGGGTTTTGGCAAACAATTAACAAGTGCGTAGAGGACACGTGGGGTGATCTTTTTGCTAATTTGCAGCAACCGTAAGATCAGGATCATGCGGACCAGGGGCGTTGCTTGCATGCTTGCACAGGTAATGAGATTGCACAGCAGTCGCCGCCATTAGGCTCAGCCAGGGCTGCAATCTCACTCTCGCTGCTTAGCATTGAAACAACATCTGCTTGGTTGGTTGATCAGCTGCATTCTCTTGTACGCACAACAATGCAATCTTAATGCACCGAATCATTTCTTCTGAGTGACTCTTGGGAAGCAACGATGCATCAACGAGATCAATCCACCTTCTCTCTTCCCATAATTGCCATGCCTGTATGCAATGTCGTCACATACTCTAAGTTTGATAGAAAATAATAAACAAAATAATTGCTAAATGTTGTCTATAAATAAACTCACGTATCCAATGAGATTGATGAAATCACCACATTGATGGCTCCCGGAATTCTGTTTTCCGCTAAGGATCTCAACAACAAGAACACCAAAGCTAAATACATTGGATTTGATGGAGAATATGCCCTCCGAAGCATACTCAGGAGCCATGTAGCCACTAAAATGGTATGTAAAATGTGTCAAAGTTACGTGATGTTGTTGAATCTATTACAAATGTTGATAAAGTGATTTTTTTTGTGAAACTTACTATGTACCGACCACCCTTCTTGTAGTATTTTGTTTGATGTCGTTTGCACTTAATATTTTTGCTAGTCCAAAATCTGAGATTTTTGGATTCATTTCTGTGTCCAAGAGAATGTTGCTTGGTTTAAGATCCCTATGTATGACACGCAACCGGGAGTGCTTGTGTAGGTAAAGGAGTCCATGTGCAATTCCTTCTATTATTGCTAGAAGTTTGGACCAATCCAATAAAGCTCTTCTATTTACATCTGCACATCAACTAAATATTAACACAACAGTGGAGTGCCTGGAAACAATAATCAAGAATAATATATACCGGTTACACAGGGAATGAAACGTAGCTCATGGGACAGATAGAAACATCTCAAGTTTTTTTTTGGGGTCATTATGATGTTTTAACAAATGATATGAAATTAAGAATTTCAAAAGCATATATATACCAAAGATGAAGAAGTCCAAGCTTTTGTATGGCAAATATTCATACACCAATATTTTTTCTTCTTCTTGGGAGCAACATCCCAAGAGCCTAACCAGATTCCTGTGTTGGAGTTTGGCTATGAGTTGGACCTCATTTTTGAATTCTGTGAAACCTTGTCCTGAATGTGAACCAAGTCTCTTAACTGCTATCTCCAATCCATCAGGAAACTGACCCTGGAGTGAAAATATATAAAACCCTCAAAAGTATCAGCGGCTAGATCTGTTAGTTGGCAGAATGTCGGCTTGTTGTTTTAGTGCGCACTCTCACACACACACACACACATATTATTACTAAATAGTACCCTGGGTACTGAATATACCCAGCCCGCCCGCCCGGACCCCGTCGACCACTCGAGCCTGACTTCCAGTTTTTCTTTTCTGGACCGGCCCGCCGCGGTTCGCGTCTACGGTCTCCCCAGCCGCTCCCCGCCCGTCCCCAACCCCCACCCCGCGCACTACTCCGCGCTCGGCGGCAGTTCCATCCCCAGGTGCAGAGCTCAGCTGCAGGCAGCGGAGGCGACGGCAAGGGCCAGGGTTCTTCCTCCAGTCGGCGGCGGCACCTTCAGGCGTACTCATTGAAGCCTCCCCTGCCGGACGCTGGTCCTGCCCCGCCCCTGTGCGCGGGCCCCTGTCGTTCCCCTTCCCGGCAGTGTTGCGGCGGCGATGAAAGAGCATGCACACATCTTCCTCCCTACTGCGTCCCGTTTCCCCAGCCCGTCCGCCCTCCATCGGATCCTACCCGGCGGCTCCACGCCTCCTCCCGTCCCCGGCTCACCCACCACGGAAGCATACATAAAACCCGGGTAGGGAATCCTAACCTCCTCTCCTCTTCCTTCCGGTCTCTCGCTCTCGAGTCCTGTCGCCCTCTCTGTCTCTCTCACCCGATTCTCCTCAAAATGAGTCCTGTCCCCTCTCCGGTCTCTCTCACCAATTCTCCTCAAAATCGAAACCCTAGCATCGGATATAACTGAGGTCGGGCAAGCCGTATGTCTCCACTGAGGACTCACGCGGGGGGCACCGGGGTGGCTCGGTCTGGCCGGGGGTCTCCTGATGGCCGACGCGCTGGACGACGCCACGATGGTCTGGGCGCCGGGCGCTGGAGAAGCATCGAGGCGGGTACGGGCGATGGCGAGCATGAGTATTTTTCTTTTTCGACTACAGAAAGAGGAATAGCCACACTTCAAATTTGCTAGCTCTAGTTCCGCAACAGGGCTGCTAATCTGGTGTTGTTACTTGGTCGGATTGCACTCTCCGTTCTGAATGCTCAACCTGTGAGGCAACCAAATCCGAAATTCCCTGTAAATTTTGCTCTCTCTTTTTTGACTCGTGACCAAATCCTACTTCCTAAATTCCCTGTAGATTTTGCTTCTTTTTTTTTGGCTTGTGGTAAAAGAGATGATGGTATTTTCGGGAATAGATAGGAAGAAGGAATTTATTTGTTTTTAGTTTTTTTTCTTGTGATTAGCACATACGTAGTAATTCTTACGGTATGGAAAGGTGCAGTGGGACTTGGTGCATGTGCATGAATTGCTTCTCAATTGAAACTTGTAACATCAATCAGAGTCGATAGTAGTTCCTTAGCTGTAAGATGCATATTTAGCCCAATGGAAACCTCTGTGAAGTGTAAAGAAGAAGAAGAAATTGTTGTACGAAAGAAATACTCAATTTCATACGTTACTTCTGTCATTCTTAACCCATTTATGTACAGTTTTGGAGATGCCTTTTTGGCTGGTGAGGTTGCAATATAAATATATATTTCTTGTTGAGATTGATATCCTATACATGAGATAGCTCTTGGGTTTCATGATTCTAAATACTTCGCTGATCAATATTTTAGGGAATGCCTAATCCACTTGATCCCTTGTGTGTTTGTATAATTTAGTTCATGATCAGGTACCAACATAGTCTAGACCAAGCAATGTCATGTAATTCTCCTTTTCCAACAATGTTTCCTTGTATGGTCTAGATCCATGCGTCAATCTTGCCTCACGGCCTAGCGATTGCTTACCCAGCGAGTAATCTGTTTTTCCCTCTTGTGTTGAGGGCCTTTCTTATGCCCTGCCCAATCTCTGATTGGGTCCTTGTAAGGCACTCTGCTGCCAATTTTGCTGCTCCTACTTATTAATACATGCCGGAATGTTCTGGGTCTTTCGGAAAATAAAAAAAATCTTGCCTCACGGCCTAGCTCCTTTTTTGCTTGACTGGTGACCTGATAGCTTGATTTAAATAAGGCTGGATCCTACAGCTTAGTTTGATTGAACCTAGAAAATAGGATGTGAATGAGACTAAGAATTTTTACATGGTGTTCCAAATTATTAGGCATTCTACATTTCTACTGTAGTTATAGGCATGCTATCAGAAGCATCATTACTCATATTCCTGAGAAAAATAATAACATTATTATTATAAAGTAAATGATTGGAAACTAGAAATTTGAGGTTCATTTTTTCTCTCAAAATAATTTTGATGTTTTCAAGTATAACTTTGAAGCCACATGGCAATAATCTGTTCGTTGCTTTTTATGCTACCTTGTCTTTATAATGATAAATTATTCATTTATGGACTGCTAGTTACTGAACTTGCAGTTAGACCATGGATCTAGAGACAGAGAATCGTCTTGCTTCCTTACTACTTGAAGAGGCACGGAGATTACAGTTAGAGGCTGACAGAGAAGGTGTACATGCATATCTTCGAGAGCCCGGACTCTAAAAAAAAAATCTTCGAAAGCCTAATGTAAAGCATCGTCCAAACTCACGGTTTATGTTATAACTTTAACATAAATATTTAAGTCCACAAACCCCTGTGCCTCGATGACATAGCCTCAGCAACCTTTTGCTCGATCCCAGTACGCGCCGGCCTTGATTTCATCAATCAGCAGCGGCAGCAGCAGCCGTACGCGGTACGCTCGTTCCACCCTCTCCCCAGGAAGAAACAAAATGGCCGATGAAATGCAGGCCCTGACCGGTGGCGCATCACACCGGGAGCTCGCGCCGCCGACGCACCCTTAGTGCCTATTGAGTTTCATTCGTCTTATGCAACTCAATTGTTATGTCTAAGTTTGAATGCCCGTAACTTAATTCTTATGTAACACATGCAATATATATATTCGTTTATGTGCAGAATCAGTCGGCGGCATCCAATGATGGGCCAGTGAATCCTGACTTCTCGCCTCCGGTGCAGCCGCCTCAGCAGTTTGTGTGGCCACCGCCTGAATGGGTGGCTTGGATTCAGCAGCAGCAGCAGCACCCGTCACCACCGCAGCAAGGTTGGTCGCAGACGCCTACATGGCCGCCCCCGCCGATGTGGCCGCAGCACCCGCCACCGCTGCCACCGCCGTCGGCCCCGTGAGTTATGTTGTATGGACTTGCTTTATACCACTTTTATGGATTTGTTTGAACTTGATTTAAAATAAAATGGAATGTCACTTTTAGGCCCTGCTTTGAATCACGTTTATATACTTTTTATCGATGGCTGGATTTTGTAAAAGAAAAATAGATATAGAACCTGATCCTTATTATATACTACGTTCGGTTGTCTCCTCCTACCTGGCTTGAGTCAGCTCCAGAACATACTCCCTCCGTCTTGAAATGTATGTCATTCCAGAGTTTTTAGAACAGATTATGGTTGTGTAAAAAAGACTCTGCTACTCCTAATTATTAAGCATTAGAAATGTGCTAATTAAACTAGCATGCTTTTTCTAATTGCTTGGTGTTAATTTCTGGATTGATGCAGCTGTATTTTGTTCATTGAATCATTATTTCTTGTTGCCTATACTTTTTCTAGGCTCAGTATGAATCGTTCAAAACTAATCAAAACTAGAATGGAACAGTTGCAATCATGCATCCTTATAAAAATCAATTTGGTGGCAGTGGTTCATTCTGTTAATTGAAATGCTAATTCATGACTATATTTGATATTATATTCTAGATAGGAAAAAATATATCAGCCATATGGTGCTCTCTTTTTAATGAATATGTATCGGTTAGTGCTTGTGCTTTATTCTGATTGAAGCATGCTCTGTGCCTGCAGCAAATCGTGTTGTGGAGGTCAATGAAATGTGGCGTGCCAGGGAAAAAGAATTGGAATTGGAATCAACGATGAAAATGTAGAAGTAGAGATCGTGATGATTTTAGGTATGGGTGCAGTTATCTTTCCTGTGATTAGGTGTTCTGATCTCAATTTGATCTTACTCCTTGAAATATAAAACGGATGCAGTAATCCCCTGCTGATATATAACTAGCAGGAGTAAGCTTGTTTTCAGTATTTTAGGTTGTGTGATAGCAAGTCCTTTTTTTTGAATAAATATATCTAAGCAGGCCACTTGAGATCTGATTGCTCTATATTGCTACACGGCATATTTATGTATTATTTTGCCGCTGATTATCTCCTGAGCCTGGCAGTTAATTAGCATAGTCATTTTGAGCTCTTTCATCTCGTCTCATTATATTATATATGGTCATCTGTATTTTTTATAATCTTTGTCTCATTTCTGATGAACATGATGCACCTGATTTCGTATATACCCTACTTGTATATAGACATACTCCTTTCTATTCAAGCTTCATTTTCTCATATATGTATTCTACATAGGGATATACTTAATTTCTTCGAACCACTAAGAAATATATTCCGAAATTTTCATACTCCATTTTACATCATTGTAGTATGCTTGCCCAGATGCTATTGATTACCAGTTTTCCATAGTTCCATACAATAGGTTTCAGGCTACCTTGGTTGCAAATAAGGAGATTTTTATGATCCAACAGTTTCACACTGAGACAGCCTCTATGGATTATTTGCAATATAATGAAGTTTTTGCACTCACATAAATTGTTACCTATGATTGTGACAATAACTAAGATGCTAGATTGCATAAAACACCCTAATAGTATTTTTGCCATACCAGATTGCTTGCGGAATCAATTTGTTTTCTGTGCAAATTCTTTGACTTCTATGACTACCATGAAGGGCTACACATTGCAAAAAGATTGTCTTTTATGATTATGAAATAGATGGAATGATTGACTCACAAAGTCATTGTATATGAGTTGCAAATCATGGTTTTTATGGCCCCCATGCCTATTTTTTATTTACTATTGCAAAAAAAAGCTGATACAATTGACTTGCAAAATCTTAGTATTCAATTTACACAATTTCAAATTTTATGACCATGACAGAAAATTCTAACAATTGCAAAAAAAAGAGTAAATCTTATATTTGGTGCAGTAGTAAGAGCTTGATGCTAGATTGCAAATAATTGAAACTTTTATTCTCACAAATCACACTTTTGCAGGGAGTTTCTTCCTTGTTGGCCAAACAGAGGTAGTGTAATTATGTGGCGAGCGAGGAACCGCGAAGAACTGTGTATTGCTTGTAGTAAATTTTTTGGATTTTTTGCTATATTGGCAAAAGAGAGGTGTAATAGCAAAGAATGTGGCAATCATGGATCAACGAAAAATTGTTTATGTTTGTAGTAAAATTATAGGATTTTCTTCCTTGGCAGAATAGATGGGGTGTAATAGGATTTTCAATGTGGCGAGCGTATATCTATGAAAAATAGTTTATGTTTGTAGTAATAAAATTCAGGGATGTTTACGCTTCTAGTAAAATTCTAGGATTTTATGTCTTGTGGGTAAAAGAGAGGGAGGTGTAATAGTAGAATGTGGCGAGTGTGTATTTGAGGAAAATTATTTATACTTGTAATAAAATTCTAGGATTTTATGACTTTGGCCATTACTATTCATCCAGCGGCACCACGGTAGTAAATACCTTTGCATTTTACCGTAGGACATTACTGTTAGTTCCCTGGGCTACTTGTGATTGTAAATAATTTAGGTTTGAGTTAAATACACCAGCGGCCCTCGAACTTGTCCCCAAGTGCCACTTAGGTCCACGAACTCGCAAAATCGAAATCTGGCTCCCTGAACTTGTTTAGTTGTGCCACTTAGGTCCATACCCTTTCAAAGGGCATGAATATATGCAAAAAGGCCCTTGAGTTTTATCGTCTTCTACCTTCACATCCTTGAGGGATAGAAGGCAGGGCTGCCGCGCGCCTGCCTCTGCGAGCCGCCGGCCTCCACGCCGCAAGCGCGCCTCCCCCGGCCGCGAGCCACCGGCCTCCATGCCGCACGCCCACCTCCGGCGAGCCGCCGACCTGCGCGCCGCTCCTCCCTCCGCCGGCGCGCCTCTCCTCTCGTGCTGGGATGCAATTTGGGATCTTCTACCATTGCATCCCAGCACGGGCAGGCAGCACCCCCAGCGCCACGACCCGAGCGTGGTCGTCGCCCTGCGCCCCTGCGGCGTCGGCCCCGCACAGCCGTCGGTGGCGGCAGCGGCGTGTGCAAGCAGCAGCAGCGCCGCCGCCGTGACCACGGACCCGCCGCCCAGCACCGGCGCCCTCTGCCTAGGCCCCCTCCTCTGTGAGCACCCTGCCGCAGCGCACGTAACCGTCCTCCGCGACCTGCCGCCGCCGCCACGCCCCTCAACCCCGGCCCCGGCCCCTGCCCCCGCCTCCGCCGGTGATACCGCCGTGGCCTCGGACTCGCCGCCGCCATCGTCGTCGGCAACGGCCGCAACGCTGTCACGGCCTCGGACCCACCGCCACCGTCGGCGGCGGCGTGCGCAGTGGGCACAAATAGCAGCAGCGCCGCCGCGGCCTCAGACCCTGCCACCCGGCGCTGGTGTCCTCCGCGAGCGCCCTGCGGTGCCACACGTCCTTGTCCTCCAGGGCCTACTGCTGCTGCCACGCCTTCTAGGCCCCTGCCCCAGCATTAACACGGCGGAGCTAGCACCGCCGCTGCCGCTCGTGTCCCACCACGAGAGGAGCTTGCAGAGGGTGGAGGCGTGGCTCGTGGCTCCTGCACAGGCGGCGCGTCGGTGCTCGTGGCGACCTCTGAGGCGAGCGCGCAGCTATGGACGCCGGGGCCGGAGCATCCGGCGGCGGCGGGAGCAGGGTGCGCCCTCCACACCCCGGCCCCCGCCTCTACCGGCAACACCGCCGCGGCCTCGGAATCACCGCCGCCATCGTCGTCAGCGCGTGCAGCGAGCGCGAGCAGCGGGAGTAGTAGCAGCAGCGTCGTCACGACCTCGGCGCGTGCGGCGGCCTCGCCGCGAGGCAACCCAGCATGGGAGCCGGCGCTCGGAGGTGGCCTCGCCGTGGGAGGCGGCCCTCGATGGGAGGCGGTCTCGGCGCGGGAGGCCAATCGGCTGCGGGTGCTCGCCGGCAGCAGGCTGGGCGCAGGCAGGGCCCCGGCCCCAGCCTCCCGCGGTGGCTGCCCGGCGGCGGCGTGGGTGTAGGGCAGGTGATGGGGCGGCGGCGCTCTGGACGTCGGAGCGGGAGTGGCTGCCGGCGGTAGGAGCAGTGTGTCTGATTGAGAAAGAGGTGAAAGAGATGAGGATCTACATATAGAAGATGATAAAATTCAAGGGCTTTTTTGCATATATTCATGCCACGTGGCGCCACATCAAGTGGTATGGACCTAAGTGGCACAACTTAACAAGTTCAGGGTGCCAGATTTCGATTTTGCAAGTTTGTGGACCTAAGTGACACCTCGGGACAAGTTCGAGGACCGCTGGTGTATTTAACTCTTTAGGTTTTTATGATTCACTTCCCTCATTCTCCGTTGGCCTGTTTGGTCATAAAAATTTTGAGAATTGCAAAATTTTGTGAAAGATGTTTCATGATAAAAAAAAATGACTGTATTTATACAGTTTGAAATAAAATAATGTTGTGTCACAACATTAAGGTGGTCATAAAATTATCGGAATTTGCAAACTAAATACAATGATTTTGCGATATGTTTGTTCCTTCACATTCGTGGTCATAGACAAGATTTTTGCAACTATAATTATAGCACTGATTGTAAAAAGGTTAAGTTTTTGTCTTCGTGTGATCATCAACACATGATAACTTGTGAAAATTTTATGCTATACAGTAGTAAATAGCTGACCTTTTTACGATGGGCAGCAACGAACTAGTATTATTCATCCAAGTAGCTGATTCAGTGGCAGCACGACAGTAAATACCTTTGTATTTTACTATGTAGGCAGCAACATACATGATTATTTAACTATGGCCACTATACGGATCAACCACCAGTCAAAGCTTCCCACGTATAAAGAGACAAAACAGATCTCCGAGAGTTGGGAAAAAAAAAACAGATCGCTGCGGGCAACAAAAAAAAAAATCGGAAACACAGCACGCATCTCGGTCAAGAGGGGGGCTGGGTACCAAATAATATTCAGTACCCAGGGTACCAAATAGTGGAGGCCTATATATATATATATATATATATATATATATATATATATATATATATATATATATATATAGTATTGCTATATGGTACCCAAGGTCCAAATAGCTATTCGGTCCCCAGCTTCCTTTTACCGAGGAGCCGAACGAGCCGAACAAGCTGGTTCCGAGCCGATGGCTTCCCCTCCGCTCCCACCTCGCTCCCACAGCCGGCGCCCGGTGGTTTTACACTCGCCGTTCTTTCCACTCCCCACCCCCACTACCTCCCCCACCTCCCAGCGGTTCCCAGCTCCCCGGGTGTCATGCCGCTCCGAAGCTCCCCCACCGACACACGCAGCACCATTTGCTTTCTGAGGCCGGGAGCAGAAGGTCGAGTCGCCGCTCCCGTGTTCAGCGCCAGCGTCGCTGCAGGCTCTTCACCCGCCGGCGTCGCCCAAGCTCTTCACCCGGCGCCGCACTAGATTCTGGACCCGCCGGCACCGCCCCTTTCGGAGTTCTCCGTCGGCGTGCCTTATCTCCCCTCCCGCACTCAGGTACGGAGGCGTGGGTGCGGCGTACGGAGGCGCTGCCGCTTCCTTCACCTGCACCAGCGGCGGATCCGGCCTCGCCTGAGCCAGACGCCGCGCCGCCGAGGGCCGTCCCCACCACCGACGCTAGCGGCATCCATCCACTAGCGGTGTCTCGCAGGGTAGGAGGAGGCTCCCCAACCGGTGTCTCGCGGAGGCTCCTCCTTCCCCGACCGGCGGCGGCGCTATCTCCTTCCCCGAGCAGCGGCAGCTCGTCTTCGGTTTGATCCAGCGGCAGCTCGTCTTCAGTTTACTGGTATGGCCTCAACA
>NW_024376752.1:0-26238 GCF_016808335.1 Panicum virgatum
TTAGGGTCCAATGGAGGGGATTGGGTGCATTCGTTGTGAAAAATCCCAATGTGACTTCGTGGCATGAACTTTTGCATTAATGCACAGTTCACCTATTTGCACCGAGTTTCATTGCAGTACGAAAAGATCCCAATGCAGCCAAACACTATGTGAAGCAACCAAAACATGTGTTTAGGGTCCAATGTGGTGGATTGGCTGCGTTCGTTGCGAACAATCCTGACGAGACTTCGTGGCACGAACATTTGCATTAATTGCACCAATTGACCCCATTTTGCAACGATTTCATGCAGTTACGAAATGATCCCAATGCTGCCAAACACTATGCAACGCACCTAGGGTCCAATGGAGTGGATTGGGTGCGTTTGTTGCGAAAAATCCAACGTCACTTCCGTGACATGAACTTTTGCATTAATTGCACCAGTTCACCTTGTTTTGCATCGAGTTTCATGCAGTTAAAAAATGATCCCAAATGTATCCAAATACTACGCAACACACCAAAACATGAGTTTAGGTTCCAATGGAGTGGATTGGGTGCGTTCGTTGTGAAAAATCCCGAGTAACTTTGTGGCACGAACTTTTGCATTAATTGCACCAGTTGACTCCATTTGCACCGAGTTTCATGCAGTTACGAAACGATCCCAAATGCATCCCAACACTATTCAATGCCCCAAAACATGAGTTTAGGGTCCAATGGGGCGGATTGGATGCGTTCGTTGAGAAAAATCTCCACGTCACGTCGTGGCTCGAACTTTTGCATTAATTGCACCAGTTCACACTGTTTTGTACCGAGTTTCATGCAGTTACGAAATGATCCCAAATGGACCCAAACACTATGCAACTCACCAAAACATGAGTTTAGGGTCCAACGGAGTGGATTGGGTGCGTTCGTTGGAAAAAATCCTAACGTGACTTCGAGGCACCTTGTTTTTCATCGAGTTTCATGCAGTTACGAAACGATCCCAAATGCACCAAAACACTATGCAACGGGCGAAAACATGAGTTTAGGGTCCAATGGAGTGGATTGGGTGCGTTCGTTGCGAAAAAAATCCGGACGTGACTTCGTGGCACGAACTTTTGCATTAATTGCACCAGGTCACCCTGTTTTGCATTGAGTTTCATGCAGTTACGAAACGATCCCAAATGCAACCAAACACTATGCAACGCACCAAAACATGTGTTTAGGGTCCAATGTGGTGGATTGGCTGCGTTCGTTGCGAAGAATCCCGACGTGACTTCGTGGCACGAACTTTTGCATTAATTGCACCAATTCACCCCCATTTTGCAACGAGTTTCATACAGTTACGAAATGATCCCAAATGCTGCCAAACACTATGCAACGCACCTTAGGGTCCAATGGAGTGGATTGGGTACGTTTGTTGCGACAAATCCCGACGTCACTTCGTGGCATGAACTTTTGCATTAATTGCCACCAGTTCACCTTGTTTTGCATCGAGTTTCATACAGTTACAAAATGATCCCAAATGCACCCAAACACTACGCAACGCACCAAAACATGAGTTTAGGGTCCAATGGAGTGGATTGGGTGCGTTCGTTGTGAAAAATCCCGAGTAACTTTGTGGCACGAACTTTTGCATTAATTGCACCAGTTGACTCCATTTGACCGAGTTTCATGCAGTTACGAAATGATCCCAAATGCATCCCAACACTATGCAATGCCCCAAAACATGAGTTTAGGGTCCAATGGGGCGGATTGGATGCGTTCGTTGAGAAAAATCTCCACGTCACGTCGTGGCTCGAACTTTTGCATTAATTGCACCAGTTCACACTGTTTTGTACCGAGTTTCATGCAGTTACGAAACGATCCCAAATGGACCCAAACACTATGCAACTCACCAAAACATGAGTTTAGGGTCCAACAGAGTGGATTGGGTGTGTTCGTTGCAAAAAATCCTGACGTGACTTCGAGGCACCCTGTATTTCATCGAGTTTCATGCAGTTACGAAACGATCCCTAATGCACCAAAACACTATGCAACGGGCGAAAACATGAGTTTAGGGTCCAATGGAGTGGATTGGGTGCGTTCATTGCGAAAAATCCGGACGTGACTTCGTGGCACGAACTTTTGCATTAATTGCACCCGGTCACCCTGTTTTGCATCGAGTTTCATGCAGTTACGAAATGATCCAAATGCATCCTAACACTATGCAACGCACCAAAACATGAGTTTAGGGTCCAATGGGGCGGATTGGGTGCATTCGTTGTGAAAAATCCCGATGTGACTTCGTGGCATGAACTTTTGCATTAATTGCACCAGTTCACCCTGTTTTGCACCGAGTTTCATGCAGTTACAAAATGATCCCAAATGCAGCCAAACACTATGCAACGCACCAAAACATGTGTTTAGGGTCCAATGTGGTGGATTGGCTGCGTTCGTTGTGAAAAATCCCGACGTGACTTCGTGGCACGAACTTTTGCATTAATTGCACCAATTGACCCCATTTTGCAATGAGTTTCATGCAGTTATGAAATGATCCCAAATGCTGCCAAACACTATGCAACGCACCTTAGGGTCCAATGGAGTGGATTGGGTGCGTTTGTTGTGAAAAATCCCGACGTCACTTCGTGGCATGAACTTTGCATTAATTGCACCAGTTCACCTTGTTTTGCATCGAGTTTCATGCAGTTACGAAATGATCCCAAATGTATCCAAATATGACGCAACACAATAAAACATGAGTTAGGGTCCAATGGAGTGGATTGGGTGCGTTCGTTGCGAAAAATCCCGACGTAACTTTGTGGCACGAACTTTTGCATTAATTGCACCAATTGACCCCATTTTGCAACGAGTTTCATGCAGTTACGAAATGATCCCAAATGCATCCCAACACTATGCAACACACCAAAACATGAGTTTAGGGTCCAATGGGGTGGATTGGGTGCATTCGTTGTGAAAAATCCCGATGTGACTTCGCGGCATGAACTTTTGCATTAATTGCACCAGTTCACCCTATTTTGCACCGAGTTTCATGCAGTTACGAAAAGATCCCAAATGCAGCCAAACACTATGCAACGCACCAAAACATGTGTTTAGGGTCCAATGTGGTGGATTGGCTGCGTTCGTTGCGAAAAATCCTGACGTGACTTCATGGCACGAACTTTTGCATTAATTGCACCAATTGACCCCATTTTGCAACGAGTTTCATGCAGTTACGAAATGATCCCAAATGCTGCCAAACACTATGCAGCGCACCTTAGGGTCCAATGGAGTGGATTGGGTGCGTTTGTTGTGAAAAATCCCGACGTCACTTCGTGGCATGAACTTTTGCATTAATTGCACCAGTTCACCTTGTTTTGCATTGAGTTTCATGCAGTTACAAAATGATCCCAAATGTATCCAAATACTACGCAACACACCAAAACATGAGTTTAGGTTCCAATGGAGTGGATTGGGTGCGTTCGTTGTGAAAAATCCCGAGTAACTTTGTGGCACGAACTTTTGCATTAATTGCACCAGTTGACTCCATTTGCACCGAGTTTCATGCAGTTACGAAACGATCCCAAATGCATCCCAACACTATTCAATGCCCCCAAACATGAGTTTAGGGTCCAATGGGGCGGATTGGATGCGTTCGTTGAGAAAAATCTCCACGTCACGTCGTGGCTCGAACTTTTGCATTAATTGCACCAGTTCACACTGTTTTGTACCGAGTTTCATGCAGTTACGAAATGATCCCAAATGGACCCAAACACTATGCAACTCACCAAAACATGAGTTTAGGGGTCCAACGGAGTGGATTGGGTGCGTTCGTTGGAAAAAATCCTAACGTGACTTCGAGGCACCCTGTTTTTCATCGAGTTTCATGCAGTTACGAAACGATCCCAAATGCACCAAAACACTATGCAACGGGCGAAAACATGAGTTTAGGGTCCAATGGAGTGGATTGGGTGCGTTCGTTGCGAAAAAATCCGGACGTGACTTCGTGGCACGAACTTTTGCATTAATTGCACCAGGTCACCCTGTTTTGCATTGAGTTTCATGCAGTTACGAAACGATCCCAAATGCAACCAAACACTATGCAACGCACCAAAACATGTGTTTAGGGTCCAATGTGGTGGATTGGCTGCGTTCGTTGCGAAGAATCCCGACGTGACTTCGTCGCACGAACTTTTGCATTAATTGCACCAATTCACCCCATTTTGCAACGAGTTTCATACAGTTACGAAATGATCCCAAATGCTGCCAAACACTATGCAACGCACCTTAGGGTCCAATGGAGTGGATTGGGTACGTTTGTTGCGACAAATCCCGACGTCACTTCGTGGCATGAACTTTTGCATTAATTGCACCAGTTCACCTTGTTTTGCATCGAGTTTCATACAGTTACAAAATGATCCCAAATGCACCCAAACACTACGCAACGCACCAAAACATGAGTTTAGGGTCCAATGGAGTGGATTGGGTGCGTTCGTTGTGAAAAATCCCGAGTAACTTTGTGGCACGAACTTTTGCATTAATTGCACCAGTTGACTCCATTTGACCGAGTTTCATGCAGTTACGAAACGATCCCAAATGCATCCCAACACTATGCAATGCCCCAAAACATGAGTTTAGGGTCCAATGGGGCGGATTGGATGCGTTCGTTGAGAAAAATCTCCACGTCACGTCGTGGCTCGAACTTTTGCATTAATTGCACCAGTTCACACTGTTTTGTACCGAGTTTCATGCAGTTACGAAACGATCCCAAATGGACCCAAACACTATGCAACTCACCAAAACATGAGTCTAGGGTCCAACAGAGTGGATTGGGTGCGTTCGTTGCAAAAAATCCTGACGTGACTTCGAGGCACCCTGTATTTCATCGAGTTTCATGCAGTTACGAAACGATCCCTAATGCACCAAAACACTATGCAACGGGCGAAAACATGAGTTTAGGGTCCTATGGAGTGGATTGGGTGCGTTCATTGCGAAAAATCCGGACGTGACTTCGTGGCACGAACTTTTGCATTAATTGCACCCGGTCACCCTGTTTTGCATCGAGTTTCATGCAGTTACGAAATGATCCAAATGCATCCCAACACTATGCAACGCACCAAAACATGAGTTTAGGGTCCAATGGGGCGGATTGGGTGCATTCGTTGTGAAAAATCCCGATGTGACTTCGTGGCATGAACTTTTGCATTAATTGCACCAGTTCACCCTGTTTTGCACCGAGTTTCATGCAGTTACAAAATGATCCCAAATGCAGCCAAACACTATGCAACGCACCAAAACATGTGTTTAGGGTCCAATGTGGTGGATTGGCTGCGTTCGTTGTGAAAAATCCCGACGTGACTTCGTGGCACGAACTTTTGCATTAATTGCACCAATTGACCCCATTTTGCAATGAGTTTCATGCAGTTATGAAATGATCCCAAATGCTGCCAAACACTATGCAACGCACCTTAGGGTCCAATGGAGTGGATTGGGTGCGTTTGTTGTGAAAAATCCCGACGTCACTTCGTGGCATGAACTTTTGCATTAATTGCACCAGTTCACCTTGTTTTGCATTGAGTTTCATGCAGTTACAAAATGATCCCAAATGTATCCAAATACTATGCAACACACCAAAACATGAGTTTAGGGTCCAATGGAGTGGATTGGGTGCGTTCGTTGTGAAAAATCACGAGTAACTTTGTGGCACAAACTTTTTGCATTAATTGCACCAGTTGACTCCATTTGCATCGAGTTTCATGCAGTTACGAAACGATCCCAAATGCATCCCAACACTATTCAATGCCCCAAAACATGAGTTTAGGGTCCAATGGGGCGGATTGGATGCGTTCGTTGAGAAAAATCTCCACGTCACGTCGTGGCTCGAACTTTTGCATTAATTGCACCAGTTCACACTGCTTTGTACCGAGTTTCATGCAGTTACGAAACGATCCCAAATGGACCCAAACACTATGCAACTCACCAAAACATGAGTTTAGGGTCCAACAGAGTGGATTGGGTGCGTTCGTTGCAAAAAATCCTGACGTGACTTCGAGGCACCCTGTATTTCATCGAGTTTCTTGCAGTTACGAAACGATCCCAAATGCACCAAAACACTATGCAACGGGCGAAAACATGAGTTTAGGGTCCAATGGAGTGGATTGGGTGCGTTCATTGCGAAAAATCCGGACGTGACTTCGTGGCACGAACTTTTGCATTAATTGCACCCGGTCACCCTGTTTTGCATCGATTTTCATGCAGTTACGAAATGATCCCAAATGCATCCCAACACTATGCAACGCACCAAAACATGAGTTTAGGGTCCAATGGGGCGGATTGGGTGCTTTCGTTGTGAAAAATCCCGATGTGACTTCGTGGATGAACTTTTGCATTAATTGCACCAGTTCACCCTGTTTTGCACCGAGTTTCATGCAGTTACAAAATGATCCCAAATGCAGCCAAACACTATGCAACGCACCAAAACATGTGTTTAGGGTCCAATGTGGTGGATTGGCTGCGTTCGTTGTGAAAAATCCCGACGTGACTTCGTGGCACGAACTTTTGCATTAATTGCACCAATTGACCCCATTTTGCAACGAGTTTCATGCAGTTACGAAATGATCCCAAATGCTGCCAAACACTATGCAACGCACCTTAGGGTCCAATGGAGTGGATTGGGTGCGTTTGTTGCGAAAAATCCCGACGTCACTTCGTGGCATGAACTTTTGCATTAATTGCACCAGTTCACCTTGTTTTGCATCGAGTTTCATGCAGTTACGAAATGATCCCAAATGTATCCAAATATGACGCAACACAATAAAACATGAGTTTAGGGTCCAATGGAGTGGATTGGGTGCGTTCGTTGCGAACAATCCCGACGTAACTTTGTGGCACGAACTTTTTCATTAATTGCACCAATTGACCCCATTTTGCAACGAGTTTCATGCAGTTACGAAATGATCCCAAATGCATCCCAACACTATGCAACACACCAAAACATGAGTTTAGGGTCCAATGGGGTGGATTGGGTGCATTCGTTGTGAAAAATCCCGATGTGACTTCGCGGCATGAACTTTTGCATTAATTGCACCAGTTCACCCTATTTTGCACCGAGTTTCATGCAGTTACGAAAAGATCCCAAATGCAGCCAAACACTATGCAACGCACCAAAACATGTGTTTAGGGTCCAATGTGGTGGATTGGCTGCGTTCGTTGCGAAAAATCCTGACGTGACTTCATGGCACGAACTTTTGCATTAATTGCACCAATTGACCCCATTTTGCAACGAGTTTCATGCAGTTACGAAATGATCCCAAATGCTGCCAAACACTATGCAGCGCACCTTAGGGTCCAATGGAGTGGATTGGGTGCGTTTGTTGTGAAAAATCCCGACGTCACTTCGTGGCATGAACTTTTGCATTAATTGCACCAGTTCACCTTGTTTTGCATTGAGTTTCATGCAGTTACAAAATGATCCCAAATGTATCCAAATACTATGCAACACACCAAAACATGAGTTTAGGGTCCAATGGAGTGGATTGGGTGCGTTCGTTGTGAAAAATCACGAGTAACTTTGTGGCACAAACTTTTTGCATTAATTGCACCAGTTGACTCCATTTGCATCGAGTTTCATGCAGTTACGAAACGATCCCAAATGCATCCCAACACTATTCAATGCCCCAAAACATGAGTTTAGGGTCCAATGGGGCGGATTGGATGCGTTCGTTGAGAAAAATCTCCACGTCACGTCGTGGCTCGAACTTTTGCATTAATTGCACCAGTTCACACTGCTTTGTACCGAGTTTCATGCAGTTACGAAACGATCCCAAATGGACCCAAACACTATGCAACTCACCAAAACATGAGTTTAGGGTCCAACAGAGTGGATTGGGTGCGTTCGTTGCAAAAAATCCTGACGTGACTTCGAGGCACCCTGTATTTCATCGAGTTTCTTGCAGTTACGAAACGATCCCAAATGCACCAAAACACTATGCAACGGGCGAAAACATGAGTTTAGGGTCCAATGGAGTGGATTGGGTGCGTTCATTGCGAAAAAATCCGGACGTGACTTCGTGGCACGAACTTTTGCATTAATTGCACCCGGTCACCCTGTTTTGCATCGATTTTCATGCAGTTACGAAATGATCCCAAATGCATCCCAACACTATGCAACGCACCAAAACATGAGTTTAGGGTCCAATGGGGCGGATTGGGTGCTTTCGTTGTGAAAAATCCCGATGTGACTTCGTGGATGAACTTTTGCATTAATTGCACCAGTTCACCCTGTTTTGCACCGAGTTTCATGCAGTTACAAAATGATCCCAAATGCAGCCAAACACTATGCAACGCACCAAAACATGTGTTTAGGGTCCAATGTGGTGGATTGGCTGCGTTCGTTGTGAAAAATCCCGACGTGACTTCGTGGCACGAACTTTTGCATTAATTGAACCAATTGACCCCATTTTGCAACGAGTTTCATGCAGTTACGAAATGATCCCAAATGCTGCCAAACACTATGCAACGCACCTTAGGGTCCAATGGAGTGGATTGGGTGCGTTTGTTGCGAAAAATCCCGACGTCACTTCGTGGCATGAACTTTTGCATTAATTGCACCAGTTCACCTTGTTTTGCATCGAGTTTCATGCAGTTACGAAATGATCCCAAATGTATCCAAACATGACGCAACACAATAAAACATGAGTTTAGGGTCCAATGGAGTGGATTGGGTGCGTTCGTTGCGAACAATCCCGACGTAACTTTGTGGCACGAACTTTTTCATTAATTGCATCAATTGACCCCATTTTGCAACGAGTTTCATGCAGTTACGAAATGATCCCAAATGCATCCCAACACTATGCAACACACCAAAACATGAGTTTAGGGTCCAATGGGGTGGATTGGGTGCATTCGTTGTGAAAAATCCCGATGTGACTTCGCGGCATGAACTTTTGCATTAATTGCACCAGTTCACCCTATTTTGCACCGAGTTTCATGCAGTTACGAAAAGATCCCAAATGCAGCCAAACACTATGCAACGCACCAAAACATGTGTTTAGGGTCCAATGTGGTGGATTGGCTGCGTTCGTTGCGAAAAATCCGGACGTGACTTCGTGGCACGAACTTTTGCATTAATTGCACCAATTGACCCCATTTTGCAACGAGTTTCATGCAGTTACGAAATGATCCCAAATGATGCCAAACACTATGCAACGCACCTTAGGGTCCAATGGAGTGGATTGGGTGCGTTTGTTGCAAAAAATCCCGACGTCACTTCGTGGCATGAACTTTTGCATTAATTGCACTAGTTCACCTTGTTTTGCATCGAGTTTCATGCAGTTACAAAATGATCCCAAATGTATCCAAATACTACGCAACACACCAAAATATGAGTTTAGGGTCCAATGGAGTGGATTGGGTGCGTTCATTGTGAAAAATCACGAGTAACTTTGTGGCACAAACTTTTTGCATTAATTGCACCAGTTGACTCCATTTGCACCGAGTTTCATGCAGTTACGAAACGATCCCAAATGCATCCCAACACTATTCAATGCCCCAAAACATGAGTTTAGGGTCCAATGGGGCGGATTGGATGCGTTTGTTGAGAAAAATCCCCACGTCACGTCGTGGCTTGAACTTTTGCATTAATTGCACCAGTTCACACTGTTTTGTACCGAGTTTCATGCAGTTACGAAACGATCCCAAATGGACCCAAACACTATGCAACTCACCATAACATGAGTTTAGGGTCCAACGGAGTGGATTGGGTGCGTTCGTTGCAAAAAATCCTAACGTGACTTCGAGGCACCCTGTTTTTCATCGAGTTTCATGCAGTTACGAAATGATCCCAAATGCACCAAAACACTATGCAACGGGAGAAAACATGAGTTTAGGGTCCAATGGAGTGGATTGGGTGCATTCGTTGCGAAAAAATCCGGACGTGACTTCGTGGCACGAACTTTTGCATTAATTGCACCAGGTCCCCTGTTTTGCAT
Organism: Panicum virgatum; assembly: GCF_016808335.1. Lineage (NCBI taxonomy): Eukaryota > Viridiplantae > Streptophyta > Magnoliopsida > Poales > Poaceae > Panicum > Panicum virgatum. The sequence goes on from NW_024376752.1 coordinate 9,925, forward strand.
AGAGTTTCATGCATTTACGAAACGATCCCAAATGCAGCCAAACACTATGCAACGCACCAAAACATGTGTTTAAGGTCCAATGTGGTGGATTGGCTGCGTTCGTTGCGAAGAATCCCGACGTGACTTCGTGGCATGCACTTTTGCATTAATTGCACCAATTGACCCCATTGTGCAACGAGTTTCATGTAGTTACGAAATGATCCCAAATGCTGCCAAACACTATGCAACGCACCTTAGGGTCCAATGGAGTGGATTGGGTGCGTTTGTTGCGACAAATCCCAACGTCACTTCGTGGCATGAACTTTTGCATTAATTGCACCAGTTCACCTTGTTTTGCATCGAGTTTCATACAGTTACAAAATGATCCCAAATGCACCCAAACACTACGCAACGCACCAAAACATGAGTTTAGGGTCCAATGGAGTGGATTGGGTGCGTTCGTTGTGAAAACTCCCTAGTAACTTTGTGGCACGAACTTTTGCATTAATTGCACCAGTTGACTCCATTTGCACCGAGTTTCATGCAGTTACGAAACGATCCCAAATGCATCCCAACACTATGCAATGCCCCAAAACATGAGTTTAGGGTCCAATGGGGCGGATTGGATGCGTTCGTTGAGAAAAATCTCCACGTCACGTCGTGGCTCAAACTTTTGCATTAATTGCACCAGTTCACACTGTTTTGCACCGAGTTTCATGCAGTTACGAAACAATCCCAAATGGACCCAAACACTATGCAACTCACCAAAACATGAGTTTAGGGTCCAACAGAGTGGATTGGGTGCGTTCGTTGCAAAAAATCCTGACGTGACTTCGAGGCACCCTGTATTTCATCGAGTTTCTTGCAGTTACGAAACGATCCCAAATGCACCAAAACACTATGCAACGGGCGAAAACATGAGTTTAGGGTCCAATGGAGTGGATTGGGTGCGTTCATTGCGAAAACCCGGACGTGACTTCGTGGCACGAACTTTTGCATTAATTGCACCCGGTCACCCTGTTTTGCATCGATTTTCATGCAGTTACGAAATGATCCCAAATGCATCCAACCACTATGCAACGCACCAAAACATGAGTTTAGGGTCCAATGGGGCGGATTAGGTGCTTTCGTTGTGAAAAATCCCGATGTGACTTCGTGGCTTGAACTTTTGCATTAATTGCACCAGTTCACCATGTTTTGCACCGAGTTTCATGCAGTTACGAAATGATCCCAAATGCAGCCAAACACTATGCAACACACCAAAACATGTGTTTAGGGTCCAATGTGGTGGATTGGCTGTGTTCGTTGTGAAAAATCCCGACGTGACTTCGTGGCACGAACTTTTGCATTAATTGCACCAATTTACCCCATTTTGCAACGAGTTTCATGCAGTTACGAAATGATCCCAAATGCTGCCAAACACTATGCAACGCACCTTAGGGTCCAATCGAGTGGATTGGGTGCGTTTGTTGTGAAAAATCCCGACGTCACTTCGTGGCATGAACTTTTGCATTAATTGCACCAGTTCACCTAGTTTTGCATCGAGTTTCATGCAGTTACGAAATGATCCCAAATGTATCCAAATATGACGCAACACAACAAAACATGAGTTTAGGGTCCAATGGAGTGGATTGGGTGCGTTCGTTGCGAAAAATCCCGACGTAACTTTGTGGCACGAACTTTTGCATTAATTGCACCAATTGACCCCATTTTGCAACGAGTTTCATGCAGTTACGAAATGATCCCAAATGCATCCCAACACTATGCAACACACCAAAACATGTGTTTAGGGTCCAATGGGGTGGATTGGGTGCATTCGTTGTGAAAAATCCCGATGTGACTTCGTGGCATGAACTTTTGCATTAATTGCAACAATTGACCCCATTTTGCAACGAGTTTCATGCAGTTACGAAATGATCCCAAATGCTGCCAAACACTATGCAACGCACCTTAGGGTCCAATGGAGTGGATTGGGTGCGTTTGTTGCAAAAAATCCCGACGTCACTTCGTGGCATGAACTTTTGCATTAATTGCACCAGTTCACCTTGTTTTGCATCGAGTTTCATGCAGTTACAAAATGATCCCAAATGTATCCAAATACTACGCAACACACCAAAACATGAGTTTAGGGTCCAATGGAGTGGATTGGGTGCGTTCGTTGTGAAAAATCCCGAGTAACTTTGTGGCACGAACTTTTGCATTAATTGCACCAGAAGACTCCATTTGCACCGAGTTTCATGCAGTTACGAAACGATCCCAAATACATCCCAACACTATTCAATGCCCCAAAACATGAGTTTAGGGTCCAATGGGGAGGATTGGATGTGTTTGTTGAGAAAAATCACCACGTCACGTCGTGGCTTGAACTTTTGCATTAATTGCACCAGTTCACACTGTTTTGTACCGAGTTTCATGCAGTTACGAAACGATCCCAAATGGACCCAAACACTATGCAACTCACCAAAACATGAGTTTAGGGTCCAACGGAGTGGATTGGGTGCGTTCGTTGCAAAAAATCCTAACGTGACTTCGAGGCACCCTGTTTTTCATCGAGTTTCATGCAGTTACGAAACAATCCCAAATGCACCAAAACACTATGCAACGAGCGAAAACATGAGTTTAGGGTCCAATGGAGTGGATTGGGTGCGTTCGTTGCGAAAAAATCCGGACGTGACTTCGTGGCACGAACTTTTGCATTAATTGCACCAGGTCACCCGGTTTTGCATCGAGTTTCATGCAGTTACGAAACGATCCCAAATGCAGCCAAACACTATGCAACGCACCAAAACATGTGTTTAGGGTCCAATGTGGTTGATTGGCTGCGTTCGTTGTGAAAAATCCCGACGTGACTTCGTGGCATGAACTTTTGCATTAATTGCACCAATTGACCCCATTTTGCAACGAGTTTCATGCATTTACGAAATGATCCCAAATGCTGCCAAACACTATGCAACGCACCTTAGGGTCCAATCGAGTGGATTGGGTGCGTTTGTTGCGAAAAATCCCGACGTCACTTCGTGGCATGAACTTTTGCATTAATTGCACCAGTTCACCTTGTTTTGCATCGAGTTTCATGCAGTTACGAAATGATCCCAAATGTATCCAAATATGACGCAACACAATAAAACATGAGTTTAGGGTCCAATGGAGTGGATTGGGTGCGTTCGTTGCGAACAATCCCGACGTAACTTTGTGGCACGAACTTTTTCATTAATTGCACCAATTGACCCCATTTTGCAACGAGTTTCATGCAGTTACGAAATGATCCCAAATGCATCCCAACACTATGCAACACACCAAAACATGAGTTTAGGGTCCAATGGGGTGGATTGGGTGCATTCGTTGTGAAAAATCCCGATGTGACTTCGCGGCATGAACTTTTGCATTAATTGCACCAGTTCACCCTATTTTGCACCGAGTTTCATGCAGTTACGAAAAGATCCCAAACGCAGCCAAACACTATGCAACGCACCAAAACATGTGTTTAGGGTCCAATGTGGTGGATTGGCTGCGTTCGTTGCGAAAAATCCGGACGTGACTTCGTGGCACGAACTTTTGCATTAATTGCACCAATTGACCCCATTTTGCAACGAGTTTCGTGCAGTTACGAAATGATCCCAAATGATGCCAAACACTATGCAACGCACCTTAGGGTCCAATGGAGTGGATTGGGTGCGTTTGTTGCAAAAAATCCCGACGTCACTTCGTGGCATGAACTTTTGCATTAATTGCACCAGTTCACCTTGTTTTGCATCGAGTTTCATGCAGTTACAAAATGATCCCAAATGTATCCAAATACTACGCAACACACCAAAACATGAGTTTAGGGTCCAATGGAGTGGATTGGGTGCGTTCATTGTGAAAAATCACGAGTAACTTTGTGGCACGAACTTTTTGCATTAATTGCACCAGTTGACTCCATTTGCACCGAGTTTCATGCAGTTACGAAACGATCCCAAATGCATCCCAACACTATTCAATGCCCCAAAACATGAGTTTAGGGTCCAATGGGGCGGATTGGATGCGTTTGCTGAGAAAAATCCCCACGTCACGTCGTGGCTTGAACTTTTGCATTAATTGCACCAGTTCACACTGTTTTGTACCGAGTTTCATGCAGTTACGAAACGATCCCAAATGGACCCAAACACTATGCAACTCACCATAACATGAGTTTAGGGTCCAACGGAGTGGATTGGGTGCGTTCGTTGCAAAAAATCCTAACGTGACTTCGAGGCACCCTATTTTTCATCGAGTTTCATGCAGTTACGAAATGATCCCAAATGCACCAAAACACTATGCAACGGGCGAAAACATGAGTTTAGGGTCCAATGGAGTGGATTGGGTGCATTCGTTGTGAAAAAATCCGGACGTGACTTCGTGGCACGAACTTTTGCATTAATTGCACCAGGTCACCCTGTTTTGCATCGAGTTTCATGCATTTACGAAACGATCCCAAATGCAGCCAAACACTATGCAACGCACCAAAACATGTGTTTAGGGTCCAATGTGGTGGATTGGCTGCGTTCATTGCGAAGAATCCCGACGTGACTTCGTGGCATGCACTTTTGCATTAATTGCACCAATTGACCCCATTTTGCAACGAGTTTCATGTTGTTACGAAATGATCCCAAATGCTGCCAAACACTATGCAACGCACCTTAGGGTCCAATGGAGTGGATTGGGTGCGTTTGTTACGACAAATCCCAACGACACTTCGTGGCATGAACTTTTGCATTAATTGCACCAGTTCACCTTGTTTTGCATCGAGTTTCATACAGTTAAAAAATGATCCCAAATGCACCCAAACACTACGCAACGCACCAAAACATGAGTTTAGGGTCCAATGGAGTGGATTGGGTGCGTTCGTTGTGAAAAATCCCTAGTAACTTTGTGGCACGAACTTTTGCATTAATTGCACCAGTTGACTCCATTTGCACCGAGTTTCATGCAGTTACGAAACGATCCCAAATGCATCCCAACACTATGCAATGCCCCAAAACATGAGTTTAGGGTCCAATGGGGCGGATTGGATGCGTTCGTTGAGAAAAATCTCCACGTCACGTCGTGGCTCAAACTTTTGCATTAATTGCACCAGTTCACACTGTTTCGCACTGAGTTTCATGCAGTTACGAAACAATCCCAAATGGACCCAAACACTATGCAACTCACCAAAACATGAGTTTAGGGTCCAACAGAGTGGATTGGGTGCGTTCGTTGCAAAAAATCCTGACGTGACTTCGAGGCACCCTGTATTTCATCGAGTTTCTTGCAGTTACGAAACGATCCCAAATGCATCAAAACACTATGCAACGGGCGAAAACATGAGTTTAGGGTCCAATGGAGTGGATTGGGTGCGTTCATTGCGAAAACCTGGACGTGACTTCGTGGCACGAACTTTTGCATTAATTGCACCCGGTCACCCTGTTTTGCATCGAGTTTCATGCAGTTACGAAATGATCCCAAATGCATCCCAACACTATGCAACGCACCAAAACATGAGTTTAGGGTCCAATGGGGCGGATTGGGTGCTTTCGTTGTGAAAAATCCCGATGTGACTTCGTGGCTTGAACTTTTGCATTAATTGCACCAGTTCACCCTGTTTTGCACCGAGTTTCATGCAGTTACGAAATGATCCCAAATGCAGCCAAACACTATGCAACACACCAAAACATGTGTAGAGGGTCCAATGTATTGGATTGGCTGTGTTCGTTGTGAAAAATCCCGACGTGACTTCGTGGCACGAACTTTTGCATTAATTGCACCAATTGACCCCATTTTGCAACGAGTTTCATGCAGTTACGAAATGATCCCAAATGCTGCCAAACACTATGCAACGCACCTTAGGGTCCAATCGAGTGGATTGGGTGCGTTTGTTGCGAAAAATCCCGACGTCACTTCGTGGCATGAACTTTTGCATTAATTGCACCAGTTCACCTAGTTTTGCATCGAGTTTCATGCAGTTACGAAATGATCCCAAATGTATCCAAATATGACGCAACACAACAAAACATGAGTTTAGGGTCCAATGGAGTGGATTGGGTGCGTTCGTTGCGAAAAATCCCGACGTAACTTTGTGGCACGAACTTTTGCATTAATTGCACCAATTGACCCCATTTTGCCACGAGTTTCATGCAGTTACGAAATGATCCCAAATGCATCCCAACACTATGCAACACACCAAAACATGTGTTTGGGGTCCAATGGGGTGGATTGGGTGCATTCGTTGTGAAAAATCCCGATGTGACTTCGTGGCATGAACTTTTGCATTAATTGCAACAATTGACCCCCATTTTGCAACGAGTTTCATGCAGTTACGAAATGATCCCAAATGCTGCCAAACACTATGCAACGCACCTTAGGGTCCAATGGAGTGGATTGGGTGCGTTTGTTGCAAAAAATCCCGACGTCACTTCGTGGCATGAACTTTTGCATTAATTGCACCAGTTCACATTGTTTTGCATCGAGTTTCATGCAGTTACAAAATGATCCCAAATGTATCCAAATACTACGCAACACACCAAAACATGAGTTTAGGGTCCAATGGAGTGGATTGGGTGCGTTCGTTGTGAAAAATCTAGAGTAACTTTGTGGCACGAACTTTTGCATTAATTGCACCAGAAGACTCCATTTGCGCCGAGTTTCATGCAGTTACGAAACGATCCCAAATGCATCCCAACACTATTCAATGCCCCAAAACATGAGTTTAGGGTCCAATGGGGAGGATTGGATGTGTTTGTTGAGAAAAATCACCACGTCACGTCGTGGCTTGAACTTTTGCATTAATTGCACCAGTTCACACTGTTTTGTACCGAGTTTCATGCAGTTACGAAACGATCCCAAATGGACCCAAACACTATGCAACTCACCAAAACATGGGTTTAGGGTCCAACGGAGTGGATTGGGTGCGTTTGTTGCAAAAAATCCTGACGTGACTTCGAGGCACCCTGTTTTTCATCGAGTTTCGTGCAGTTACGAAACGATCCCAAATGCACCAAAACACTATGCAACGGGCGAAAACATGAGTTTAGGGTCCAATGGAGTGGATTGGGTGCGTTCGTTGCGAAAAATCCGGACGTGACTTCGTGGCACGAACTTTTGCATTAATTGCACCAGGTCACCCAATTTTGCATCGAGTTTCATGCAGTTACGAAATGATCCCAAATGCATCCCAACACTATGCAACGCACCAAAACATGAGTTTAGGGTCCAATGGGGCGGATTGGGTGCATTCGTTGTGAAAAATCCCAATGTGACTTCGTGGCATGAACTTTTGCATTAATTGCACCAGTTCACCCTGTTTTGCACCGAGTTTCATGCAGTTACGAAATGATCCCAAATGCAGCCAAACAATATGCAACGCACCAAAACATGTATTTAGGGTCCAATGTGGTGGATTGGCTGCATTCGTTGCGAAAAATCCCGACGTGACTTCGTGGCACGAACTTTTGCATTAATTGCACCAATTGACCCCATTTTGCAACGAGTTTCATGCAGTTACGAAATGATCCCAAATGCTGCCAAACACTATGCAACGCACCTTAGGGTCCAATGGAGTGGATTGGGTGCGTTTGTTGCGAAAAATCCCGACGTCACTTCGTGGCATGAACTTTTGCATTAATTGCACCAGTTCACCTTGTTTTGCATCGAGTTTCATGCAGTTACGAAATGATCCCAAATGTATCCAAATACTACGCAACGCTCCAAAACATGAGTTTAGGGTCCAATGGAGTGGATTGGGTGCGTTCGTTGCGAAAAATCCAGACGTAACTTTGTGGCACGAACTTTTGCATTAATTGCACCAACTTACTCCATTTTGCACCGAGTTTCATGCAGTTACGAAACGATCCCAAATGCATCCCAACACTATGCAATGCCCCAAAACATGAGTTTAGGGTCCAATGGGGCGGATTGGATGCGTTCGTTGAGAAAAATCCCCACGTCACGTCGTGGCACGAACTTTTGCATTAATTGCACCAGTTCACACTGTTTTGTACCGAGTTTCATGCAGTTACGAAACGATCCCAAATGGACCCAAACACTATGCAACTCACCAAAACATGAGTTTAGGGTCCAACGGAGTGGATTGGGTGCGTTCGTTGCAAAAAGATCCTGACGTGACTTCGAGGCACCCTGTTTTTCATCGTGTTTCGTGCAGTTACGAAACGATCCCAAATGCACCAAAACACTATGCAACGGGCAAAAACATGAGTTTAGGTCCAATGGAGTGGATTGGGTGCGTTCGTTGCGAAAAATCCGGACGTGACTTCGTGGCACGAACTTTTGCATTAATTGCACCAGGTCACCCTGTTTTGCATCGAGTTTCATGCAGTTACGAAATGATCCCAAATGCATCCCAACACTATGCAACGCACCAAAACATGAGTTTAGGGTCCAATGGGGCGGATTGGGTGCATTCGTTGTGAAAAATCCCGATGTGACTTCGTGGCAAGAACTTTTGCATTAATTGCACCAGTTCACCCTGTTTTGCACCGAGTTTCATGCAGTTACGAAATGATCCCAAATGCAGCCAAACACAATGCAACGCACCAAAACATGTGTTTAGGGTCCAATGTGGTGGATTGGCTGCGTCCATTGCGATAAATCCCGACGTGACTTCGTGGCACGAACTTTTGCATTAATTGCACCAATTGACCCCATTTTGCAATGAGTTTCATGCAGTTACGAAATGATCCCAAATGCTGCCAAACACTATGCAACGCACCTTAGGGTCCAATGGAGTGGATTGGGTACATTTGTTGCGAAAAATCCCGACGTCACTTCGTGGCATGAACTTTTGCATTAATTGCACCAGTTGACCTTGTTTTGCATCGAGTTTCATGCAGTTACGAAATGATCCCAAATGTATCCAAATACTACGCAACGCACCAAAACATGAGTTTAGGGTCCAATGGGGTGGATTGGGTGTGTTCGTAGCGAAAAATTCGGACGTGACATCGTGGCACGAACTTTTGCATTAATTGCACCAGGTCACCCAGTTTTGCATCGAGTTTCATGCAGTTACGAAATGATCCCAAATGCATCCCAACACTATGCAACACACCAAAACATGAGTTTAGGGTCCAATGGGGCGGATTGGGTGCATTCGTTGTGAAAAATCCCGACGTGACTTTGTGGCATTAACTTTTGCATTAATTGCACCAGTTCACCCTGTTTTGCACCGAGTTTCATGCAGTTACGAAATGATCCCAAATGCAGCCAAACACTATGCAACGCACCAAAACATGAGTTTAGGGTCCAACGGAGTGGATTGGGTGCGTTCGTTGCAAAAAATCCTGACGTAACTTCGAGGCACCCTGTTTTTCATCGAGTTTCGTGCAGTTACGAAACAATCCCAAATGCACCAAAACACTATGCAACGGGCGAAAACATGAGTTTAGGTCCAATGGAGTGGATTGGGTGCGTTCGTTGCGAAAAATCCGGACGTGACTTCGTGGCACGATCTTTTGCATTAATTGCATCAGCTGACTCCATTTTGCACCGAGTTTCATGCAGTTACGAAACGATCCCAAATGCATCCCAACACTATGCAATGCCCCAAAACATGAGTTTAGGGTCCAATGGGGTGGATTGGGTGCATTCGTTGTGAAAAATCCTGACGTGACTTCGAGGCACCCTGTTTTTCATCGAGTTTCATGCAGTTACGAAACGATACCAAATGCACAAAAACACTATGCAACGGGCGAAAACATGAGTTTAGGGTCCAATGGAGTGGATTGGGTGCGTTCGTTGGGAAAAATCCGGACGTGACTTCGTGCCACGAACTTTTACATTAATTGCACCAGGTCAGCTTGTTTTGCATCGAGTTTCATGCAGTTACGAAATGATCCCAAATGCATCCCAACACTATGCAATGCACCAAAACATGAGTTTAGGGTCCAATGGGGCGGATTGGGTGCATTCGTTGTGAAAAATCCCGATGTGACTTCGTGGCCTGAACTTTTGCATTAATTGCACCAGTTCACCCTGTTTTGCACCGAGTTTCATGCAGTTACGAAATGATCCCAAATGCAGCCAAACACTATGGAACGCACCAAAACATGTGTTTAGGGTCCAATGTGGTGGATTGGCTGCGTTCGTTGCGAAAAATCCAGACGTGACTTCGTGGCACGAACTTTTGCATTAATTGCACCAATTGACCCAATTTTGCAACGAGTTTCATGCAGTTACGAAATGATCCCAAATGCATCCCAACACTATGCAACACACCAAAACATGAGTTTAGGGTCCAATGGGGTGGATTGGGTGCATTCGTTGTGAAAAATCAAGATGTGATTTCGTGGCATGAACTTTTGCATTAATTGCACCAATTGACCTCATTTTGCAACGAGTTTCATGCAGTTACGAAATGATCCCAAATGCTGCCAAACACTATGCAACGCACCTTAGGGTCCAATGGAGTGGATTGGGTGCGTTTGTTGCGAAAAATCCCGACGTCACTTCGTGGCCTGAACTTTTGCATTAATTGCACCAGTTCACCTTGTTTTGCATCGAGTTTCATACAGTTACAAAATTATCCCAAATGTATCCAAATACTACGCAACGCACCAAAACATGAGTTTAGGGTCCAATGGAGTGGATTGGGTGCGTTCGTTCTGAAAAATCCCGAGAAACTTTGTGGCACGAACTTTTGCATTAATTGCACCAGTTGACTCCATTTGCACCGAGTTTCATGCAGTTATGAAACGATCCCAAATGCATCCCAACACTATGCAATGCCCCAAAACATGAGTTTAGGGTCCAATGGGGCGGATTGGATGCTTTCGTTGAGAAAAATCCCCACGTCACGTCGTGGCTCGAACTTTTGCATTAATTGCACCAGTTCACACTGTTTTGTACCAAGTTTCATGCAGTTACGAAACGATCCCAAATGGACCCAAACACTATGCAACTCACCAAAACATGAGTTTGGGGTCCAACGGAGTGGATTGGGTGCGTTCGTTGCAAAAAATCCTGACGTGACTTCGAGGCACCCTATTTTTCATCGAGTTTCATGCAGTTACGAAACGATCCCAAATGCTCAAAAACACTATGCAATGGGCGAAAACATGAGTTTAGGGTCCAATGGAGTGGATTGGGTGCGTTCGTTGCGAAAAATCCGGACGTGACTTCGTGCCTCGAACTTTTGCATTAATTGCACCAGGTCACCTTGTTTTGCATCGAGTTTCATGCAGTTACGAAATGATCCCAAATGCATCCCAACACTATGCAATGCACCAAAACATGAGTTTAGGGTCCAATGGGGCGGATTGGGTGCATTCGTTGTGAAAAATCCCGATGTGACTTCGTGGCCTGAACTTTTGCATTAATTGCACCAGTTCACCCTATTTTGCACCGAGTTTCATGCAGTTACGAAATGATCCCAAATGTATCCAAATACTACGCAACGCACCAAAACATGAGTTTAGGGTCCAATGGAGTGGATTGGGTGAGTTCGTTGCGAAAAAATCCCGACGTAACTTTGTGGCACGAACTTTTGCATTAATTGCACCAGCTTACTCCATTTTGCACCGAGTTTCATGCAGTTACGAAACGATCCCAAATGCATCCCAACACTATGCAATGCCCCAAAACATGAGTTTAGGGTCCAATGGGGCGGATTGGATGCGTTCGTTGAGAAAAATCCCCACGTCACGTCGTGGCACGAACTTTTGCATTAATTGCACCAGTTCACACTGTTTTGTACCGAGTTTCATGCAGTTACGAAACGATCCCAAATGGACCCAAACACTATGCAACTCACCAAAACATGGGTTTAGGGTCCAACGGAGTGGATTGGGTGCGTTTGTTGCAAAAAATCCTGACGTGACTTCGAGGCACCCTGTTTTTCATCGAGTTTCGTGCAGTTACGAAACGATCCCAAATGCACCAAAACACTATGCAACGGGCGAAAACATGAGTTTAGGGTCCAATGGAGTGGATTGGGTGCGTTCGTTGCGAAAAATCCGGACGTGACTTCGTGGCACGAACTTTTGCATTAATTGCACCAGGTCACCAAATTTTTCATCGAGTTTCATGCAGTTACGAAATGATCCCAAATGCATCCCAACACTATGCAACGCACCAAAACATGAGTTTAGGGTCCAATGGGGCGGATTGGGTGCATTCGTTGTGAAAAATCCCAATGTGACTTCGTGGCATGAACTTTTGCATTAATTGCACCAGTTCACCCTGTTTTGCACCGAGTTTCATGCAGTTACGAAATGATCCCAAATGCAGCCAAACAATATGCAACGCACCAAAACATGTATTTAGGGTCCAATGTGGTGGATTGGCTGCGTTCGTTGCTAAAAATCCCGACGTGACTTCGTGGCACGAACTTTTGCATTAATTGCACCAATTGACCCCATTTTGCAACGAGTTTCATGCAGTTACGAAATGATCCCAAATGCTGCCAAACACTATGCAACGCACCTTAGGGTCCAATGGAGTGGATTGGGTGCGTTTGTTGCGAAAAATCCCGACGTCACTTCGTGGCATGAACTTTTGCATTAATTGCACCAGTTCACCTTGTTTTGCATCGAGTTTCATGCAGTTACGAAATGATCCCAAATGTATCCAAATACTACGCAACGCACCAAAACATGAGTTTAGGGTCCAATGGAGTGGATTGGGTGCGTTCGTTGCGAAAAATCCAGACGTAACTTTGTGGCACGAACTTTTGCATTAATTGCACCAACTTACTCCATTTTGCACCGAGTTTCATGCAGTTACGAAACGATCCCAAATGCATTCCAACACTATGCAATGCCCCAAAACATGAGTTTAGGGTCCAATGGGGCAGATTGGATGCGTTCGTTGAGAAAAATCCCCACGTCACGTCGTGGCACGAACTTTTGCATTAATTGCACCAGTTCACACTGTTTTGTACCGAGTTTCATGCAGTTACGAAACGATCCCAAATGGACCCAAACACTATGCAACTCACCAAAACATGAGTTTAGGGTCCAATGGAGTGGGATTGGGTGCGTTCGTTGCAAAAAATCCTGACGTGACTTCGAGGCACCCTGTTTTTCATCGTGTTTCGTGCAGTTACGAAACGATCCCAAATGCACCAAAACACTATGCAACGGGCGAAAACATGAGTTTAGGTCCAATGGAGTGGATTGGGTGCGTTCGTTGCGAAAAATCCGGACGTGACTTCGTGGCACGAACTTTTGCATTAATTGCACCAGGTCACCCTGTTTTGCATCGAGTTTCATGCAGTTACGAAATGATCCCAAATGCATCCCAACACTATGCAACGCACCAAAACATGAGTTTAGGGTCCAATGGGGCGGATTGGGTGCATTCGTTGTGAAAAATCCCGACGTGACTTCGTGGCATGAACTTTTGCATTAATTGCACCAGTTCACCCTATTTTGCACCGAGTTTCATGCAGTTACGAAATGATCCCAAATGCAGCCAAACACAATGCAACGCACCAAAACATGTGTTTAGGGTCCAATGTGGTGGATTGGCTGCGTCCATTGCGATAAATCTCGACGTGACTTCGTGGCACGAACTTTTGCATTAATTGCACCAATTGACCCCATTTTGCAACGAGTTTCATGCAGTTACGAAAAGATCCCAAATGCTGCCAAACACTATGCAACGCACCTTAGGGTCCAATGGAGTGGATTGGGTACAGTTTGTTGCGAAAAATCCCGACGTCACTTCGTGGCATGAACTTTTGCATTAATTGCACCAGTTCACCTTGTTTTGCATCGAGTCTCATGCAGTTACGAAATGATTCCCAAATGTATCCAAATACTACGCAACGCACCAAAACATGAGTTTAGGGTCCAATGGAGTGGATTGGGTGTGTTCGTAGTGAAAAATCCGGACGTGACTTCGTGGCACGAACTTTTGCATTAATTGCACCAGGTCACCCTGTTTTGCATCGAGTTTCATGCAGTTACGAAATGATCCCAAATGCATCCCAACACTATGCAACACACCAAAACATGAGTTTAGGGTCCAATGGGGCGGATTGGGTGCATTCGTTGTGAAAAATCCCGACGTGACTTTGTGGCATTAGACTTTTGCATTAATTGCACTAGTTCACCCTGTTTTGCACCGAGTTTCATGCAGTTACGAAATGATCCCAAATGCAGCCAAACACTATGCAACGCACCAAAACATGAGTTTAGGGTCCAACGGAGTGGATTGGGTGCGTTCGTTGCAAAAAATCCTGACGTGACTTCGAGGCACCCTGTTTTTCATCGAGTTTCGTGCAGTTACGAAACAATCCCAAATGCACCAAAACACTATGCAACGGGCGAAAACATGAGTTTAGGTCCAATGGAGTGGATTGGGTGCGTTCGTTGCGAAAAATCCGGACGTGACTTCGTGGCACGAACTTTTGCATTAATTGCATCAGCTGACTCCATTTTGCACCGAGTTTCATGCAGTTACGAATCGATCCCAAATGCATCCCAACACTATGCAATGCCCCAAAACATGAGTTTAGGGTCCAATGGGGCGGATTGGATGTGTTCGTTGAGAAAAATCCCCACGTCACGTCGTGGTACGAACTTTTGCATTAATTGCACCAGTTCACACTGTTTTGTACCGAGTTTCATGCAGTTACGAAACGATCCCAAATGGACCCAAACACTATGCAACTCACCAAAACATGAGTTTAGGGTCCAACGGAGTGGATTGGGTGCGTTCATTGCAAAAAATCCTGACGTGACTTCGAGGCACCCTGTTTTTCATCGAGTTTCGTGCAGTTACGAAACAATCCCAAATGCACCAAAACACTATGCAATGGGCGAAAACATGAGTTTAGGTCCAATGGAGTGGATTGGGTGCGTTCGTTGCGAAAAATCCGGACGTGACTTTGTGGCTCGAACTTTTGCATTAATTGCACCAGGTCACCTTGTTTTGCATCGAGTTTCATGCAGTTATGAAATGGTCCCAAATGCATCCCAACACTATGCAACGCACCAAAACATGAGTTTAGGGTCCAATGGGGCGGATTGGGTGCATTCGTTGTGAAAAATCCCGACGTGACTTCGTGGCATGAACTTTTGCATTAATTGCACCAGTTCACCCTGTTTTGCACCGAGTTTCATGCAGTTACGAAATGATCCCAAATGCAGCCAAACACTATGCAACACACCAAAACATGTGTTTAGGGTCCAATGTGGTGGATTGGCTGCGTCCATTGCGATAAATCCCGACGTGACTTCGTGGCACGAACTTTTGCATTAATTGCACCAATTGACCCCATTTTGCAACGAGTTTCATGCAGTTACGAAATGATGCCAAATGCTGCCAAACACTATGCAACGCACCTTAGGGATCCAATGGAGTGGATTGGGTACGTTTGTTGCGAAAAATCCCGACATCACTTCGTGGCATGAACTTTTGCATTAATTGCACCAGTTCACCTTGTTTTGCATCGAGTTTCATGCAGTTACGAAATGATCCCAAATGTATCCAAATACTACGCAACGCACCGAAACATGAGTTTAGGGTCCAATGGAGTGGATTGGGTGTGTTCGTAGTGAAAAATCCGGACGTGACTTCGTGGCACGAACTTTTGCATTAATTGCACCAGGTCACCCTGTTTTGCATCGAGTTTCATGCAGTTACGAAATGATCCCAAATGCATCCCAACACTATGCAACACACCAAAACATGAGTTTAGGGTCCAATGGGGCGGATTGGGTGCATTCGTTGTGAAAAATCCCGACGTGACTTTGTGGCATTAACTTTTGCATTAATTGCACCAGTTCACCCTATTTTGCACCGAGTTTCATGCAGTTACGAAATGATCCCAAATGCAGCCAAACACTATGCAACGCACCAAAACATGAGTTTAGGGTCCAACGGAGTGGATTGGGTGCGTTCGTTGCTAAAAATCCTGACGTGACTTCGAGGCACCCTGTTATTCATCGAGTTTCGTGCAGTTACGAAACAATCCCAAATGCACCAAAACACTATGCAACGGGCGAAAACATGAGTTTAGGTCCAATGGAGTGAATTGGGTGCGTTCGTTGCGAAAAATCTGGACGTGGCTTCGTGGCACGAACTTTTGCATTAATTGCATCAGCTGACTCTATTTTGCCCCGAGTTTCATGCAGTTACGAAACGATCCCAAATGCATCCCAACACTATGCAATGCCCCAAAACATGAGTTTAGGGTCCAATGGGGCGGATTGGATGCGTTCGTTGAGAAAAATCCCGACGTCACGTCGTGGCACGAACTTTTGCATTAATTGCACCAGTTCACACTGTTTTGTACCGAGTTTCATGCAGTTACGAAACGATCCCAAATGGACCCAAACACTATGCAACTCACCAACACATGAGTTTAGGGTAAAACGG
>NW_024376753.1:0-26079 GCF_016808335.1 Panicum virgatum
GCATCGGAATTTTTGCAAAGAACGCACGCGATCCACCCCATTGGACCAAACTCATGTTTTTGGTGTGTTTTGTAGTGTTTGGGTGCATTTGGCAATGTTTCGTCACTACATGAAACTCGGTGCAAAACGGGTTGAACTGGTGCAATTAATGCACAAGTTTGTGCCCTAAATCGCATAGGAATTTTTTCGCAAGAACGCACTCGATCCACCCCATTGGAACCAAACTCATGTTCTGGTCATTTTAGTGTTTGGTGCATTTGGCAATGTTTTGTTCTACATGAACTCGATGCAAAATGGTTGAACTGGTGCAATTAATGAAGAAGTTCGTGCCACGAAATGCTTCGGTTTTTGGCAATGAACGCACGGTCCACCCATTGGACCCTAAACTCATGTTTGTGTGTTTTGTAGTGTTTGGGTGCATTTTCATGTTTTTCTGCATGAAACTCGATGCAAAAAGGGTTGAACTGGTGCAATTAATGCAAAGTTCGTGCCACAAATCGCATCGGAATTTTTGGCAACGAACGCACGTGATCCACCCCATTGGACCCTAACTTATGTTTGGTGTGTTTTTGTAGTGTTTGGGTGCATTTGTCAATGTTTCGTTACTACATGAAACTCGGTGCAAAATGGGTTGAACTGGTGCAATTAATGAAAGTTTGTGCCATAAAGTCGCATCGGAATTTTTGGCAAGAACGCACTCGATCCACCCCATTGGAACCAAACTCATTTCTGGAGCATTTCATAGTGTTTGGGTGCATTTGGCAATTGTTTTGTTACTACATGAACTCGGTGCAAAATGGGTTGAACTGGTGCAATTAATGAAGAAGTTCGTGCCACGAAATTGCGTCGGGTTTTTGGCAACGAATGCACCCGATCCACCCCATTGGACGTAAACATGAATTGGTGCATTTTAGTGTTTGGGTGCATTTGGATTGTTTTGTTACTGCAGAAACTCGATGCGGGTTGAACTGGTGCAATTAATGCAAAGTTCGTGCCACGAAATTGCATCGGAATTTTTGCAAAGAACGCACTCGATCCACCCCATTGGACCAAACTCATGTTTGGTGTGTTTTTCGTAGTGTTTGGTGCATTTGGCAATGTTTTGTCACTACATGAACTCGGTGCAAAACGGTTCAACTGGTGCAATTAATGAAAGTTTGTGCCAAATCGCATAGGAATTTTTTCGCAATGAACGCACCCGATCCACTCCATTGGACCAAACTCATGTTGGTCATTTCATAGTGTTTGGTGCATTTGGCATTTTTTGTTACTACAAACTCGGTGCAAATGGGTTGAACTGGTGCAATTAATGAAGAAGTTCGTGCCACGAAATCGCATCGAATTTTTGGCAAGAACGCACCCGATCCACCCCATTGGACGCTAAACTCATGTTGGTGCGTTTTGTAGTGTTTGGGTGCATTTATTGTTTCGTTACTACATGAAACTCAGTGCGAAATAGGGTGAACTGTGCAATTAATGCAAAAGTTCGTGCCACGAATCGCATCGGAATTTTTTGAACGCACGCGATCCTCCCCATTGGATAAACTTGTTTTGGAGCTTTTGTAGTGTTTGGTGCATTTGGCAATGTTTCGTTACTACACGAAACTCGGTGCAAAACGGGTTGAACTGGTGCAATTAATGACAAGTTTGTGCCACAAATCGCATCAAAATTTTTCGCAATGAACGCTCCGTCCACCCCATTGGATCCAAACTCATGTTCTGCGTTTTGTAGTGTTTGGTGCATTTTCAATTTTTGTTCTACATGAAACTCGTGCAAAAATGGGTTGAACTGGTGCAATTAATGAAAAGTTCGTGCCACGAAAGCGCATCGGTTTTTGCAATGAACGCACCCGGTCCACCCCATTGGACTAAACTCATGTTGCTGTGTTTTGTAGTGTTTGGGTGCATTTGTCATTGTTTTGTTCCTGCATGAAACTCGGTGCAAAAGGCTTGAACTGGTGCAATTAATGCAAAGTTCGTGCCACAAATTCGCATCGGAATTTTTGGCAACGAACGCACGCGATCCACCCCATTGGACCAAACTTATGTTTGGTGTGTTTTTTTGTAGTGTTTGGTGCATTTGTCAATGTTTCGTTACTACATGAACTCGGTGCAAAACGGGTTGAACTGGTGCAATTAATGAAAGTTCGTGCCAAATCGCGGAATTTTTTTCGCAAAGAACGCACTCGATCCACCCCATTGGACCAAATCATGAATTGGAGCATTTCATAGTGTTTCGGTGCATTTGGCAATGTTTTGTTACACATGAACTCGATGCAAAATGGGTTGAACCGGTGCAATTAATGAAAAGTTCGTGCCACGAAATCGCGTCGGGTTTTTGCAACGAACACCCGATCCACCCATTGGACGGTAAATTCATGAATTGGTGTTTTATAGTGTTTGGGTGCATTTGTTGTTTCGTTACTGCATGAAACTCGATGCGAAAGGCTGAACTGGTGCAATTAATGCAAAGTTCGTGCCACGAAATTGCATCGGAATTTTTGCAACGAACGCACTCGATCCACCCCATTGGAACCAAACTCATGTTTGGTGTGTTTTTCGTAGTGTTTGGGTGCATTTGTCAATGTTTCGTCACTACGAAACTCGGTGCAAAAGGGTTGAACTGGTGCAATTAATGCAAGTTTGCCACGAAATCGCATAGGAGTTTTTCGCAATGAACGCACTCGATCCACCCATTGGACCAAACTCATGTTCTGGATCATTTCATAGTGTTTGGTGCATTTGGATGTTTTGTTACATGAACTCGGTGCAAATGGGTTGAACTGGTGCAATTAATGAAGAAGTTCGTGCCACGAATCGCATTAGAGGTTTTCGCAATGACGCACCCGATCCACCCCATTGGACGCTAAACTCATGAATTGGTGCGTTTGTAGTGTTTTGGGTGCATTTTGGATTGTTTCAGTTACTGCATGAAACTTGGTGCGAAATAGGCTGAACTAGTGCAATTAATGCAAAAGTTCGTGCCACTAACTCGCATCGGAATTTTTGTGCAACGAACGCACTCGATCCTCCCCATTGCACCAAACTCATGTTTGTGGCGTTTTTGTAGTGTTTGTGTGCATCAATGTTTCGTTACTACATGAACTCGGTGCAAAACGGGTTGAACTGGTGCAATTAATGCACAGGTTTGTGCCACAAAGTCGCATCAAAATTTTTTCGCAAAGAACGCTCTCGATCCACCCCATTGGATCCAAACTCATGTTCTAGTAGCATTTTGTAGTGTTTCGGGTGCATTTGGCATTGTTTGTTCTACACGGAACTCGGTGCAAAATGGGTTGAACTGGTGCAATTAATGAAGAAGTTCGTGCCACGAAAGCGCATCGAGTTTTTCACAATGAACGCACGGATCCACCCCATTGGACTAAACTCATGTTGGTGCGTTTTTGTAGTGTTTGGGTGCATTTTCATGTTTTGTTCCTGCATGAAACTCGGTGCGAAAAGGGTGAACTGGTGCAATTAATGCAAAGTTCGTGCCATAAAGTCGCATCGGAATTTTTTGGCAAAGAACGCACTCGATCCCCCCATTGGACCAAACTCATGTTTTGGGTGTTTTCGTAGTGTTTCGGTGCATTTGTCAATGTTTGTTACTACATGAACTCGGTGCAAAATGGGTTGAACTGGTGCAATTAATGACAGTTCGTGCCCTAAATCGCATAGTTTTTCAGAACGCACTCGATCCACCCATTGGACCAAATCATTTTGGTCATTTCATAGTGTTGGGTGCATTTGGAATGTTTTGTTACCATGAACTCGGTGCAAAATGGGTTGAACTGGTGCAATTAATGAAAAGTTCGTGCCACGAAATCGCATTAATTTTTGCAATGAACGCAGATCCACCCCATTGGACCTAAACTCATGTTGGTGTTTTTTGTAGTGTTTGGGTGCATTTTGTGTTTCGTTACACTGCATGAAACTTGGTGCAAAAGGCTGAACTGGTGCAATTAATGCAAAAGTTCGTGCCCTCGCATCGGAATTTTTGAACGAACGCACGCGATCCTCCCATTACCAAACTCATGTTTTGGTGCGTTTTCGTAGTGTTTGGTGCATTTCAATGTTTTCGTTACACGAAACTCGGTGCAAAACGGATTGAACTGGTGCAATTAATGCACAAGTTTGTGCCACAAATCGCATTTTTTCGCAAAGAACGCACCGATCCACCCCATTGGACCAAAATGTTTGGTGCATTTTGTAGTGTTTGGGTGCATTTGGCATGTTCGTTACTATGAACTCGGTGCAAAAATGGCTGAACTGTGCAATTAATGCAAAGTTCGTGCCACGAAAGCGCATCGTTTTTTGCAGAACGCACCCGCCACCCCCATTGGATGCTAAACTCATGTTGGTGCGTTTTGTAGTGTTTGGGTGCATTTTCATGTTTTGTTCCTGCATGAAACTCGTGCGAAAACGGGTGAACTGGTGCAATTAATGCAAAGTTTGTGCCACGTTGCATCGGAATTTTTTGGCAAAGAACGCACTCGATCCACCCCATTGGACCAAACTTTGTTTTGGTGGTTTTTGTAGTGTTTGGGTGCATTTGGCAATGTTTCGTTACTACATGAACTCTCGGTGCAAAAGGGTTGAACTGGTGCAATTAATGACAAGTTTGTGCCATAAATCGCATCAATTTTTCGCAAAGAACGCACCCGATCCACCCCATTGGAACCAAACTCATGTTTGGTTTTTAGTGTTGGTGCATTTGGCATGTTTTGTTACTACATGAAACTCGGTGCAAATGGGTTGAACTGGTGCAATTAATGAAAGTTCGTGCCACAAATCGCGTCAGGGTTTTTGCAACGAACGCACCCGATCCACCCATTGGACCTAAATTCATGTTGGTGCGTTTTAGTGTTTGGGTGCATTTGTCAATGTTTCGTTACTACATGAAACTCGATGCAAATGGGTTGAACTGGTGCAATTAATGCAAAGTTCGTGCCACGAAAGTCGCATCGGAATTTTTGCAACGAACGCACTCGATCCACCCCATTGGAACCAAACTCATGTTTTGGTGTTTTCAGTGTTTGGGTGCATTTGGCAATGTTTTGTTACTACACGGAAACTCGGTGCAAAATGGGTTGAACTGGTGCAATTAATGAAGTTTCGTGCCCGAAATCGCATCGGGTTTTTCGCAATGAACGCACTCGATCCACCCCATTGGACCAAATCATGTTTGGTCATTTCATAGTGTTTGGGTGCATTTTGGAATGTTTTGTTACTACCATGAACTCGATGCAAAATGGGTTGAACTGGTGCAATTAATGCAAAGTTCGTGCCACGAAAGCGCATCGGAATTTTTGGCAATGAACGCACGTCCACCCCATTGGACTAAACTCATGTTTGGTGTTTTTAGTGTTTGGGTGCATTTTCATGTTTCGTCACTACATGAAACTCGATGCAAAAGGGGAACTGGTGCAATTAATGCAAAGTTGTGCCAAAGTGCATCGGAATTTTTTGCAACGAACGCACTCGATCCACCCCATTGGACCCAAACTCATGTTTTGGTGTGTTTTTTAGTGTTTGGTCATTTGTCAATGTTTCGTTACTACATGAACTCGGTGCAAAAGGTTGAACTGGTGCAATTAATGACAAGTTCGTGCCAAATCGCATCGAATTTTTTGCAATGAACGCACCGATCCACCCCATTGGACCAAACTCATGTTTGGTGCGTTTCATAGTGTTTGGTGCATTTGGATTGTTTCGTTACTACATGAACTCGGTGCAAAATGGGCTGAACTGGTGCAATTAATGCAAAAGTTCGTGCCACGAAATCGCATCAGGGTTTTTGCAACGAATGCACCCGATCCACCCCATTGGACGCTAAATCATGTTGGTGCGTTTTCGTAGTGTTTGGGTGCATTTTATTGTTTGTTACTACATGAAACTCAGTGCAAACGGGTGAACTGGTGCAATTAATGCAAAGTTGTGCCACAAAGCATCGGAATTTTTGCAAAGAACGCACTCGATCCACCCCATTGGAACCAAACTCATGTTTTGGGTGTTTTCGTAGTGTTTGGTGCATTTGTCAATGTTTCGTCACTACACGAAACTCGGTGCAAAATGGGTTGAACTGGTGCAATTAATGAAGAAGTTCGTGCCACGAAATCGCATTAGAGTTTTTCGCAATGAACGCACCCGATCCACCCCATTGGACGCTAAACTCATGAATTGGTGCGTTTTGTAGTGTTTGGGTGCATTTTGGATTGTTTCGTTACTGCATGAAACTTGGTGCGAAATAGGCTGAACTAGTGCAATTAATGCAAAAGTTCGTGCCACGAACTCGCATCGGAATGTTTGTTAACGAACGCACGCGATCCTCCCCAATGGCACCATAAACTCATGTTTTGGTGCGTTTTCGTAGTGTTTGTGTGCATCTTATCAATGTTTTCGTTACTACATGAAACTCGGTGCAAAACGGATTGAACTGGTGCAATTATGCACAAGTTTGTGCCACAAAGTCGCATCAGAATTTTTCGCAAAGAACGCTCTCGATCCACCCCATTGGATCCAAACTCATGTTCTAGAGGCATTTTGTAGTGTTTCGGTTGCATTTGGCAATGTTTTGTTACTACACGGAACTCGGTGCAAAAATGGGTTGAACTGGTGCAATTAATGAAGAAGTTCGTGCCACGAAAGCGCATCAGAGTTTTTCACAATGAACGCACCCGGTCCACCCCATTGGATGCTAAACTCATGAATTGGTGTGATTTTGTAGTGTTTGGGTGCATTTTCGATTGTTTTGTTCTGCATGAAACTCGATGCGAAAAGGCTGAACTGGTGCAATTAATGCAAAGTTCGTGCCACGAAATTGCATCGGAATTTTTGGCAACGAACGCACGCGATCCACCCCATTGGACCGTAAACTCATGTTTTGGTGTGTTTTCGTAGTGTTTGGGTGCATTTGTCAATGTTTCGTCACTACATGAAACTCGGTGCAAAACGGGTTCAACTGTTGCAATTAATGCACAAGTTTGTGCCGTAAGTCGCATAGGAATTTTTTTGTAAAGAACGCACTCGATCCACTCCATTGGAACCAAACTCATGTTCTGGATCATTTCATAGTGTTTCCGGTGCATTTGGCAATGTTTTGTTACTACACGGAACTCGGTGCAAAATGGGTTGAACTGGTGCAATTAATGAAGAAGTTCGTGCCACGAAATCGCATTAGAGTTTTTCGCAATGAACGCACCCGATCCACCCCATTGGACGCTAAACTCATGAATTGGTGCGTTTTGTAGTGTTTGGGTGCATTTTGGATTGTTTCGTTACTGCATGAAACTTGGTGCGAAATAGGCTGAACTAGTGCAATTAATGCAAAAGTTCGTGCCACGAACTCGCATCGGAATTTTTGTTAACGAACGCACGCGATCCTCCCCATGCACCATAAACTCATGTTTTGGTGCGTTTTCGTAGTGTTTGTGTGCATCTATCAATGTTTCGTTACTACATGAAACTCGGTGCAAAACGGATTGAACTGGTGCAATTAATGCACAAGTTTGTGCCACAAAGTCGCATCAAATTTTTCGCAAAGAACGCTCTCGATCCACCCCATTGGAATCCAAACTCATGTTCTGGAGCATTTTGTAGTGTTTCGGTGCATTTGGCAATGTTTTGTTA
Source organism: Panicum virgatum (assembly GCF_016808335.1). Lineage (NCBI taxonomy): Eukaryota > Viridiplantae > Streptophyta > Magnoliopsida > Poales > Poaceae > Panicum > Panicum virgatum. The sequence goes on from NW_024376753.1 coordinate 7,630, forward strand.
CTACACGGAACTCGGTGCAAAATGGGTTGAACTGGTGCAATTAATGAAGAAGTTCGTGCCACGAAAGCGCATCAGAGTTTTTCGCAATGAACGCACCCGGTCCACCCCATTGGATGCTAAACTCATGAATTGGTGTGTTTTGTAGTGTTTGGGTGCATTTTCGATTGTTTTGTTCCTGCATGAAACTCGATGCGAAAAGGCTGAACTGGTGCAATTAATGCAAAGTTCGTGCCACGAAATTGCATCGGAATTTTTGGCAACGAACGCACGCGATCCACCCCATTGGACCCTAAACTTATGTTTTGGTGCGTTTTTGTAGTGTTTGGGTGCATTTGTCAATGTTTCGTTACTACATGAAACTCGGTGCAAAACGGGTTGAACTGGTGCAATTAATGCACAAGTTCGTGCCATAAAGTCGCATCGGAATTTTTTGCAAAGAACGCACTCGATCCACCCCATTGGAACCAAACTCATGTTCTGGAGCATTTCATAGTGTTTCGGTGCATTTCATAGTGTTTCGGTGCATTTGGCAATGTTTTGTTACTACACGGAACTCGGTGCAAAATGGGTTGAACTGGTGCAATTAATGAAGAAGTTCGTGCCACGAAATCGCGTCTGGGTTTTTCGCAAGGAATGCACTCGATCCACCCCATTGGACGGTAAATTCATGAATTGGTGCATTTTGTAGTGTTTGGGTGCATTTTGGATTGTTTCGTTTCTGCATGAAACTCGATGCGAAATTGGCTGAACTGGTGCAATTAATGCAAAGTTCGTGCCACGAAATTGCATCGGAATTTTTGGCAACGAACGCAAGCGATCCACCCCATTGGACCGTAAACTCATGTTTTGGTGTGTTTTCGTAGTGTTTGGGTGCATTTGTCAATGTTTCGTCACTACATGAAACTCGGTGCAAAACGGGTTGAACTGGTGCAATTAATGCACAAGTTTGTGCCCTAAAGTCGCATCGGAATTTTTTGCAAAGAACGCACTCGATCCACTCCATTGGAACCAAACTCATATTCTGGATCATTTCATAGTGTTTCGGTGCATTTGGCAATGTTTTGTTTACTACACGGAACTCGGTGCAAAATAGGTTGAACTGGTGCAATTAATGAAGAAGTTCGTGCCACGAAATCGCATTAGAGTTTTTCGCAATGAACGCACCCGATCCACCCCATTGGACGCAAAACTAATGAATTGGTGCGTTTTGTAGTGTTTGGGTGCATTTTGGATTGTTTCGTTACTGCATGAAACTCGATGCGAAATAGGCTGAACTAGTTCAATTAATGCAAAAGTTCGTGCCACGAACTCGCATCGGAATTTTTGGCAACGAACGCACGCGATCCTCCCCATTGCACGCTAAACTCATGTTTTGGTGCGTCTTCGTAGTGTTTGTGTGCATTTATCAATGTTTCGTGACTACATGAAACTCAGTGCAAAACGGGTTGAACTGGTGCAATTAATGCACAAGTTTGTGCCACAAAGTCGCATAAGAATTTTTTGCAAAGAACGCACTCAATCCACCCCATTGGAACCAACTCATTTGTTCTGGAGCATTTTGTAGTGTTTCGGTGCATTTGGCAATGTTTCGTTACTACACGGCACTCGGTGCAAAATGGGTTGAACTGGTGCAATTAATGAAGAAGTTCGTGCCACGAAATTGCATCAGAGTTTTTCGCAATGAACGCACCCGGTCCACCCCATTGGATGCTAAACTCATGAATTGGTGCTGTTTTGTAGTGTTTGGGTGCATTTTCGATTGTTTTGTTCCTGCATGAAACTCGATGCGAAATAGGCTGAACTGGTGCAATTAATGCAAAGTTCGTGCCACGAAATTGCATCGGAATTTTTGGCAACGAACGCACGCTGATCCACCCCATTGGACCCTAAACTTATGTTTTGGTGCGTTTTTGTAGTGTTTGGGTGCATTTGTCAATGTTTCGTTACTACATGAAACTCGGTGCAAAACGGGTTGAACTGGTGCAATTAATGCACAAGTTCGTGCCATAAAGTCGCATCGGAATTTTTTGCAAAGAACGCACTCGATCCACCCCATTGGAACCAAACTCATGTTCTGGAGCATTTCATAGTGTTTCGGTGCATTTGGCAATGTTTTGTTACTACACGGAACTCGGTGCAAAATGGGTTGAACTGGTGCAATTAATGAAGAAGTTCGTGCCACGAAATCGCGTCAGGGTTTTTCGCAATGAATGCACCCGATCCACCCCATTGGACGGTAAATTCATGAATTGGTGCATTTTATAGTGTTTGGGTGCATTTTGGATTGTTTTGTTACTGCATGAAACTCGATGCGAAATTGGCTGAACTGGTGCAATTAATGCAAAGTTCGTGCCACGAAATTGCATCGGAATTTTTGGCAACGAACGCACGCGATCCACCCCATTGGACCATAAACTCATGTTTTGGTGTGTTTTCGTAGTGTTTGGGTGCATTTGTCAATGTTTCGTCACTACATGAAACTCGGTGCAAAACGGGTTGAACTGGTGCAATTAATGCACAAGTTTGTGCCCTAAAGTCGCATCGGAATTTTTTGCAAAGAACGCACTCGATCCACTCCATTGGAACCAAACTCATGTTCTGGATCATTTCATAGTGTTTCGGTGCATTTGGCAATGTTTTGTTACTACACGGAACTCGGTGCAAAATAGGTTGAACTGGTGCAATTAATGAAGAAGTTCGTGCCACGAAATCGCATTAGAGTTTTTCGCAATGAACGCACCCGATCCACCCCATTGGACGCTAAAACTCATGAATTGGTGCGTTTTGTAGTGTTTGGGTGCATTTTGGATTGTTTCGTTACTGCATGAAACTCGATGCGAAATAGGCTGAACTAGTTCAATTAATGCAAAAGTTCGTGCCACGAACTCGCATCGGAATTTTTGGCAACGAACGCACGCGATCCTCCCCATTGCACGCTAAACTCATGTTTTGGTGCGTTTCGTAGTGTTTGTGTGCATTTATCAATGTTTCGTTACTACATGAAACTCAGGTGCAAAACGGGTTGAACTGGTGCAATTAATGCACAAGTTTGTGCCACAAAGTCGCATCAGAATTTTTCGCAAAGAACGCACTCGATCCACCCCATTGGAACCAAACTCATTGTTCTGGAGCATTTTGTAGTGTTTCGGTGCATTTGGCAATGTTTCGTTACTACACGGAACTCGGTGCAAAATGGGTTGAACTGGTGCAATTAATGAAGAAGTTCGTGCCACGAAATCGCATCAGAGTTTTTCGCAATGAACGCACCCGGTCCACCCCATTGGATGCTAAACTCATGAATTGGTGCGTTTTTGTAGTGTTTGGGTGCATTTTCGATTGTTTTGTTCCTGCATGAAACTCGATGCGAAATAGGCTGAACTGGTGCAATTAATGCAAAGTTCGTGCCACGAAATTGCATCGGAATTTTTGGCAACGAACGCACGCGATCCACCCCATTGGACCCTAAACTTATGTTTTGGTGTGTTTTTGTAGTGTTTGGGTGCATTTGTCAATGTTTCGTTACTACATGAAACTCGGTGCAAAACGGGTTGAACTGGTGCAATTAATGCACAAGTTTGTGCCATAAAGTCGCATCGGAATTTTTTGCAAAGAACGCACTCGATCCACCCCATTGGAACCAAACTCATGTTCTGGAGCATTTCATAGTGTTTCGGTGCATTTGGCAATGTTTTGTTACTACACGGAACTCGGTGCAAAATGGGTTGAACTGGTGCAATTAATGAAGAAGTTCGTGCCACGAAATCGCGTCAGGGTTTTTCGCAATGAATGCACCCGATCCAGCCCCATTGGACGGTAAATTCATGAATTGGTGCATTTTATAGTGTTTGGGTGCATTTTGGATTGTTTTGTTACTGCATGAAACTCGATGCGAAATTGGCTGAACTGGTGCAATTAATGCAAAGTTCGTGCCACGAAATTGCATCGGAATTTTTGGCAACGAACGCACGCGATCCACCCCATTGGACCGTAAACTCATGTTTTGGTGTGTTTTCGTAGTGTTTGGGTGCATTTGTCAATGTTTCGTCACTACATGAAACTCGGTGCAAAACGGGTTGAACTGGTGCAATTAATGCACAAGTTTGTGCCCTAAAGTCGCATAGGAATTTTTTGTAAAGAACGCACTCGATCCACTCCATTGGAACCAAACTCATGTTCTGGATCATTTCATAGTGTTTCGGTGCATTTGGCAATGTTTTGTTACTACACGGAACTCGGTGCAAAATGGGTTGAACTGGTGCAATTAATGAAGAAGTTCGTGCCACGAAATCGCATTAGAGTTTTTCGCAATGAACGCACCCGATCCACCCCATTGGACTGCTAAACTCATGAATTGGTGCGTTTTGTAGTGTTTGGGTGCATTTTGGATTGTTTCGTTACTGCATGAAACTCGATGCGAAATAGGCTGAACTAGTGCAATTAATGCAAAAGTTCGTGCCACGAACTCGCATCGGAATTTTTGTTAACGAACGCACGCGATCCTCCCCAATGCACCATAAACTCATGTTTTGGTGCGTTTTCGTAGTGTTTGTGTGCATCTATCAATGTTTCGTTACTACATGAAACTCGGTGCAAAACGGGTTGAACTGGTGCAATTAATGCACAAGTTTGTGCCACAAAGTCGCATCAAAATTTTTCGCAAAGAACGCTCTCGATCCACCCCATTGGATCCAAACTCATGTTCTGGAGCATTTTGTAGTGTTTCGGTGCATTTGGCAATGTTTTGTTACTACACGGAACTCGGTGCAAAAATGGGTTGAACTGGTGCAATTAATGAAGAAGTTCGTGCCACGAAAGCGCATCAGAGTTTTTCGCAATGAACGCACCCGGTCCACCCCATTGGATGCTAAACTCATGAATTGGTGTGTTTTGTAGTGTTTGGGTGCATTTTCGATTGTTTTGTTCCTGCATGAAACTCGATGCGAAATAGGCTGAACTGGTGCAATTAATGCAAAGTTCGTGCCACGAAATTGCATCGGAATTTTTGGCAACGAACGCACGCGATCCACCCCATTGGACCCTAAACTTATGTTTTGGTGTGTTTTTGTAGTGTTTGGGTGCATTTGTCAATGTTTCGTTACTACATGAAACTCGGTGCAAAACGGGTTGAACTGGTGCAATTAATGCACAAGTTTGTGCCATAAAGTCGCATCGGAATTTTTTGCAAAGAACGCACTCGATCCACCCCATTGGAACCAAACTCATGTTCTGGAGCATTTCATAGTGTTTCGGTGCATTTGGCAATGTTTTGTTACTACACGGAACTCGGTGCAAAATGGGTTGAACTGGTGCAATTAATGAAGAAGTTCGTGCCACGAAATCGCAGTCAGGGTTTTTCGCAATGAATGCACCCGATCCACCCCATTGGACGGTAAACTCATGAATTGGTGCATTTTATAGTGTTTGGGTGCATTTTGGATTGTTTCGTTACTGCATGAAACTCGATGCGAAATAGGCTGAACTGGTGCAATTAATGCAAAGTTCGTGCCACGAAATTGCATCGGAATTTTTGGCAACGAACGCACGCGATCCACCCCATTGGACCCTAAACTCATGTTTTGGTGCGTTTTCGTAGTGTTTGGGTGCATTTGTCAATGTTTCGTTACTACATGAAACTCGGTGCAAAACGGGTTGAACTGGTGCAATTAATGCACAAGTTTGTGCCATAAAGTCGCATCGGAATTTTTTGCAAAGAACGCACTCGATCCACCCCATTGGAACCAAACTCATGTTCTGGAGCATTTCATAGTGTTTCGGTGCATTTGGCAATGTTTTGTTACTACACGGAACTCGGTGCAAAATGGGTTGAACTGGTGCAATTAATGAAGAAGTTCGTGCCACGAAATCGCATCAGAGTTTTTCGCAATGAACGCACCCGATCCACCCCATTGGACTGCTAAACTCATGAATTGGTGCTTTTGTAGTGTTTGGGTGCATTTTGGATTGTTTTGTTACTGCATGAAACTCGATGCGAAATAGGCTGAACTGGTGCAATTAATGCAAAGTTCGTGCCACGAAATTGCATCGGAATTTTTGGCAACGAACGCACGCGATCCACCCCATTGGACCCTAAACTTATGTTTTGGTGTGTTTTTCGTAGTGTTTGGGTGCATTTGTCAATGTTTCGTTACTACATGAAACTCGGTGCAAAACGGGTTGAACTGGTGCAATTAATGCACAAGTTTGTGCCATAAAGTCGCATCGGAATTTTTTGCAAAGAACGCACTCGATCCACCCCATTGGAACCAAACTCATGTTCTGGAGCATTTCATAGTGTTTCGGTGCATTTGGCAATGTTTTGTTACTACACGGAACTCGGTGCAAAATGGGTTGAACTGGTGCAATTAATGAAGAAGTTCGTGCCACGAAATCGCGTCAGGGTTTTTTCGCAATGAATGCACCCGATCCAGCCCATTGGACGGTAAATTCATGAATTGGTGCATTTTATAGTGTTTGGGTGCATTTTGGATTGTTTTGTTACTGCATGAAACTCGATGCGAAATTGGCTGAACTGGTGCAATTAATGCAAAGTTCGTGCCACGAAATTGCATCGGAATTTTTGGCAACGAACGCACGCGATCCACCCCATTGGACCGTAAACTCATGTTTTGGTGTGTTTTCGTAGTGTTTGGGTGCATTTGTCAATGTTTCGTCACTACATGAAACTCGGTGCAAAACGGGTTGAACTGGTGCAATTAATGCACAAGTTTGTGCCCTAAAGTCGCATAGGAATTTTTTGTAAAGAACGCACTCGATCCACTCCATTGGAACCAAACTCATGTTCTGGATCATTTCATAGTGTTTCGGTGCATTTGGCAATGTTTTGTTACTACACGGAACTCGGTGCAAAATGGGTTGAACTGGTGCAATTAATGAAGAAGTTCGTGCCACGAAATCGCATTAGAGTTTTTCGCAATGAACGCACCCGATCCACCCCATTGGACGCTAAACTCATGAATTGGTGCGTTTTGTAGTGTTTGGGTGCATTTTGGATTGTTTCGTTACTGCATGAAACTTGGTGCGAAATAGGCTGAACTAGTGCAATTAATGCAAAAGTTCGTGCCACGAACTCGCATCGGAATTTTTGTTAACGAACGCACGCGATCCTCCCCAATGCACCATAAACTCATGTTTTGGTGCGTTTTCGTAGTGTTTGTGTGCATCTATCAATGTTTCGTTACTACATGAAACTCGGTGCAAAACGGGTTGAACTGGTGCAATTAATGCACAAGTTTGTGCCACAAAGTCGCATCAAAATTTTTCGCAAAGAACGCTCTCGATCCACCCCATTGGATCCAAACTCATGTTCTGGAGCATTTTGTAGTGTTTCGGTGCATTTGGCAATGTTTTGTTACTACACGGAACTCGGTGCAAAAATGGGTTGAACTGGTGCAATTAATGAAGAAGTTCGTGCCACGAAAGCGCATCAGAGTTTTTCGCAATGAACGCACCCGGTCCACCCCATTGGATGCTAAACTCATGAATTGGTGTGTTTTGTAGTGTTTGGGTGCATTTTCGATTGTTTTGTTCCTGCATGAAACTCGATGCGAAAAAGGCTGAACTGGTGCAATTAATGCAAAGTTCGTGCCACGAAATTGCATCGGAATTTTTGGCAACGAACGCACGCGATCCACCCCATTGGACCCTAAACTTATGTTTTGGTGTGTTTTTGTAGTGTTTGGGTGCATTTGTCAATGTTTCGTTACTACATGAAACTCGGTGCAAAACGGGTTGAACTGGTGCAATTAATGCACAAGTTTGTGCCATAAAGTCGCATCGGAATTTTTTGCAAAGAACGCACTCGATCCACCCCATTGGAACCAAACTCATGTTCTGGAGCATTTCATAGTGTTTCGGTGCATTTGGCAATGTTTTGTTACTACACGGAACTCGGTGCAAAATGGGTTGAACTGGTGCAATTAATGAAGAAGTTCGTGCCACGAAATCGCGTCAGGGTTTTTCGCAATGAATGCACCCGATCCACCCCATTGGACGGTAAATTCATGAATTGGTGCATTTTATAGTGTTTGGGTGCATTTTGGATTGTTTTGTTACTGCATGAAACTCGATGCGAAATTGGCTGAACTGGTGCAATTAATGCAAAGTTCGTGCCACGAAATTGCATCGGAATTTTTGGCAACGAACGCACGCGATCCACCCCATTGGACCGTAAACTCATGTTTTGGTGTGTTTTCGTAGTGTTTGGGTGCATTTGTCAATGTTTCGTCACTACATGAAACTCGGTGCAAAACGGGTTGCAACTGGTGCAATTAATGCACAAGTTTGTGCCCTAAAGTCGCATAGGAATTTTTTGTAAAGAACGCACTCGATCCACTCCATTGGAACCAAACTCATGTTCTGGATCATTTCATAGTGTTCGGTGCATTTGGCAATGTTTTGTTACTACACGGAACTCGGTGCAAAATGGGTTGAACTGGTGCAATTAATGAAGAAGTTCGTGCCACGAAATCGCATTAGAGTTTTTCGCAATGAACGCACCCGATCCACCCCATTGGACGCTAAACTCATGAATTGGTGCGTTTTGTAGTGTTTGGGTGCATTTTGGATTGTTTCGTTACTGCATGAAACTTGGTGCGAAATAGGCTGAACTAGTGCAATTAATGCAAAAGTTCGTGCCACGAACTCGCATCGGAATTTTTGTTAACGAACGCACGCGATCCTCCCCAATGCACCATAAACTCATGTTTTGGTGCGTTTTCGTAGTGTTTGTGTGCATCTATCAATGTTTCGTTACTACATGAAACTCGGTGCAAAACGGATTGAACTGGTGCAATTAATGCACAAGTTTGTGCCACAAAGTCGCATCAAAATTTTTCGCAAAGAACGCTCTCGATCCACCCCATTGGATCCAAACTCATGTTCTGGAGCATTTTGTAGTGTTTCGGTGCATTTGGCAATGTTTTGTTACTACACGGAACTCGGTGCAAAAATGGGTTGAACTGGTGCAATTAATGAAGAAGTTCGTGCCACGAAAGCGCATCAGAGTTTTTCGCAATGAACGCACCCGGTCCACCCCATTGGATGCTAAACTCATGAATTGGTGTGTTTTGTAGTGTTTGGGTGCATTTTCGATTGTTTTGTTCCTGCATGAAACTCGATGCGAAAAAGGCTGAACTGGTGCAATTAATGCAAAGTTCGTGCCACGAAATTGCATCGGAATTTTTGGCAACGAACGCACGCGATCCACCCCATTGGACCCTAAACTCATGTTTTGGTGTGTTTTTGTAGTGTTTGGGTGCATTTGTCAATGTTTCGTTACTACATGAAACTCGGTGCAAAACGGGTTGAACTGGTGCAATTAATGCACAAGTTTGTGCCATAAAGTCGCATCAGAATTTTTCGCAAAGAACGCACTCGATCCACCCCATTGGAACCAAACTCATGTTCTGGAGCATTTCATAGTGTTTCGGTGCATTTGGCAATGTTTTGTTACTACACGGAACTCGGTGCAAAATGGGTTGAACTGGTGCAATTAATGAAGAAGTTCGTGCCACGAAATCGCATCAGGGTTTTTCGCAATGAACGCACCCGGTCCACCCCATTGGACTGCTAAACTCATGAATTGGTGCGTTTTGTAGTGTTTGGGTGCATTTTGGATTGTTTTGTTCCTGCATGAAACTCGATGCGAAAATGGCTGAACTGGTGCAATTAATGCAAAGTTCGTGCCACGAAATTGCATCGGAATTTTTGGCAACGAACGCACGCGATCCACCCCATTGGACCGTAAACTCATGTTTTGGTGTGTTTTCGTAGTGTTTGGGTGCATTTGTCAATGTTTCGTCACTACATGAAACTCGGTGCAAAACGGGTTGAACTGGTGCAATTAATGCACAAGTTTGTGCCCTAAAGTCGCATAGGAATTTTTTGTAAAGAACGCACTCGATCCACTCCATTGGAACCAAACTCATGTTCTGGATCATTTCATAGTGTTCCGGTGCATTTGGCAATGTTTTGTTACTACACGGAACTCGGTGCAAAATGGGTTGAACTGGTGCAATTAATGAAGAAGTTCGTGCCACGAAATCGCATTAGAGTTTTTCGCAATGAACGCACCCGATCCACCCCATTGGACGCTAAACTCATGAATTGGTGCGTTTTGTAGTGTTTGGGTGCATTTTGGATTGTTTCGTTACTGCATGAAACTTGGTGCGAAATAGGCTGAACTAGTGCAATTAATGCAAAAGTTCGTGCCACGAACTCGCATCGGAATTTTTGTTAACGAACGCACGCGATCCTCCCCAATGCACCATAAACTCATGTTTTGGTGCGTTTTCGTAGTGTTTGTGTGCATCTATCAATGTTTCGTTACTACATGAAACTCGGTGCAAAACGGATTGAACTGGTGCAATTAATGCACAAGTTTGTGCCACAAAGTCGCATCAAAATTTTTCGCAAAGAACGCTCTCGATCCACCCCATTGGATCCAAACTCATGTTCTGGAGCATTTTGTAGTGTTTCGGTGCATTTGGCAATGTTTTGTTACTACACGGAACTCGGTGCAAAAATGGGTTGAACTGGTGCAATTAATGAAGAAGTTCGTGCCACGAAAGCGCATCAGAGTTTTTCGCAATGAACGCACCCGGTCCACCCCATTGGATGCTAAACTCATGAATTGGTGTGTTTTGTAGTGTTTGGGTGCATTTTCGATTGTTTTGTTCCTGCATGAAACTCGATGCGAAAAAGGCTGAACTGGTGCAATTAATGCAAAGTTCGTGCCACGAAATTGCATCGGAATTTTTGGCAACGAACGCACGCGATCCACCCCATTGGACCCTAAACTTATGTTTTGGTGTGTTTTTGTAGTGTTTGGGTGCATTTGTCAATGTTTCGTTACTACATGAAACTCGGTGCAAAACGGGTTGAACTGGTGCAATTAATGCACAAGTTTGTGCCATAAAGTCGCATCGGAATTTTTTGCAAAGAACGCACTCGATCCACCCCATTGGAACCAAACTCATGTTCTGGAGCATTTCATAGTGTTTCGGTGCATTTGGCAATGTTTTGTTACTACACGGAACTCGGTGCAAAATGGGTTGAACTGGTGCAATTAATGAAGAAGTTCGTGCCACGAAATCGCGTCAGGGTTTTTCGCAATGAATGCACCCGATCCAGCCCATTGGACGGTAAATTCATGAATTGGTGCATTTTATAGTGTTTGGGTGCATTTTGGATTGTTTTGTTACTGCATGAAACTCGATGCGAAATTGGCTGAACTGGTGCAATTAATGCAAAGTTCGTGCCACGAAATTGCATCGGAATTTTTGGCAACGAACGCACGCGATCCACCCCATTGGACCGTAAACTCATGTTTTGGTGTGTTTTCGTAGTGTTTGGGTGCATTTGTCAATGTTTCGTCACTACATGAAACTCGGTGCAAAACGGGTTCAACTGGTGCAATTAATGCACAAGTTTGTGCCCTAAAGTCGCATAGGAATTTTTTGTAAAGAACGCACTCGATCCACTCCATTGGAACCAAACTCATGTTCTGGATCATTTCATAGTGTTCCGGTGCATTTGGCAATGTTTTGTTACTACACGGAACTCGGTGCAAAATGGGTTGAACTGGTGCAATTAATGAAGAAGTTCGTGCCACGAAATCGCATTAGAGTTTTTCGCAATGAACGCACCCGATCCACCCCATTGGACGCTAAACTCATGAATTGGTGCGTTTTGTAGTGTTTGGGTGCATTTTGGATTGTTTCGTTACTGCATGAAACTTGGTGCGAAATAGGCTGAACTAGTGCAATTAATGCAAAAGTTCGTGCCACGAACTCGCATCGGAATTTTTGTTAACGAACGCACGCGATCCTCCCCAATGCACCATAAACTCATGTTTTGGTGCGTTTTCGTAGTGTTTGTGTGCATCTATCAATGTTTCGTTACTACATGAAACTCGGTGCAAAACGGATTGAACTGGTGCAATTAATGCACAAGTTTGTGCCACAAAGTCGCATCAAAATTTTTCGCAAAGAACGCTCTCGATCCACCCCATTGGATCCAAACTCATGTTCTGGAGCATTTTGTAGTGTTTCGGTGCATTTGGCAATGTTTTGTTACTACACGGAACTCGGTGCAAAAATGGGTTGAACTGGTGCAATTAATGAAGAAGTTCGTGCCACGAAAGCGCATCAGAGTTTTTCGCAATGAACGCACCCGGTCCACCCCATTGGATGCTAAACTCATGAATTGGTGTGTTTTGTAGTGTTTGGGTGCATTTTCGATTGTTTTGTTCCTGCATGAAACTCGATGCGAAAAAGGCTGAACTGGTGCAATTAATGCAAAGTTCGTGCCACGAAATTGCATCGGAATTTTTGGCAACGAACGCACGCGATCCACCCCATTGGACCCTAAACTTATGTTTTGGTGTGTTTTTGTAGTGTTTGGGTGCATTTGTCAATGTTTCGTTACTACATGAAACTCGGTGCAAAACGGGTTGAACTGGTGCAATTAATGCACAAGTTTGTGCCATAAAGTCGCATCGGAATTTTTTGCAAAGAACGCACTCGATCCACCCCATTGGAACCAAACTCATGTTCTGGAGCATTTCATAGTGTTTCGGTGCATTTGGCAATGTTTTGTTACTACACGGAACTCGGTGCAAAATGGGTTGAACTGGTGCAATTAATGAAGAAGTTCGTGCCACGAAATCGCGTCAGGGTTTTTCGCAATGAATGCACCCGATCCAGCCCATTGGACGGTAAATTCATGAATTGGTGCATTTTATAGTGTTTGGGTGCATTTTGGATTGTTTTGTTACTGCATGAAACTCGATGCGAAATTGGCTGAACTGGTGCAATTAATGCAAAGTTCGTGCCACGAAATTGCATCGGAATTTTTGGCAACGAACGCACGCGATCCACCCCATTGGACCGTAAACTCATGTTTTGGTGTGTTTTCGTAGTGTTTGGGTGCATTTGTCAATGTTTCGTCACTACATGAAACTCGGTGCAAAACGGGTTGAACTGGTGCAATTAATGCACAAGTTTGTGCCCTAAAGTCGCATAGGAATTTTTTGTAAAGAACGCACTCAATCCACTCCATTGGAACCAAACTCATGTTCTGGATCATTTCATAGTGTTTCGGTGCATTTGGCAATGTTTTGTTACTACACGGAACTCGGTGCAAAAATGGGTTGAACTGGTGCAATTAATGAAGAAGTTCGTGCCACGAAAGCGCATCAGAGTTTTTCGCAATGAACGCACCTGGTCCACCCCATTGGATGCTAAACTCATGAATTTGTGTGTTTTGTAGTGTTTGGGTGCATTTTCGATTGTTTTGTTTCTGCATGAAACTCGATGCGAAAAAGGCTGAACTGGTGCAATTAATGCAAAGTTCGTGCCACGAAATTGCATCGGAATTTTTGGCAACGAACGCACGCGATCCACCCCATTGGACCCTAAACTTATGTTTTGGTGTGTTTTTGTAGTGTTTGGGTCATTTGTCAATGTTTCGTTACTACATGAAACTCGGTGCAAAACGGGTTGAACTGGTGCAATTAATGCACAAGTTTGTGCCATAAAGTCGCATCGGAATTTTTTGCAAAGAACGCACTCGATCCACCCCATTGGAACCAAACTCATGTTCTGGAGCATTTCATAGTGTTTCGGTGCATTTGGCAATGTTTTGTTACTACACGGAACTCGGTGCAAAATGGGTTGAACTGGTGCAATTAATGAAGAAGTTCGTGCCACGAAATCGCGTCAGGGTTTTTCGCAATGAATGCACCCGATCCACCCCATTGGACGGTAAATTCATGAATTGGTGCATTTTATAGTGTTTGGGTGCATTTTGGATTGTTTTGTTACTGCATGAAACTCGATGCGAAATTGGCTGAACTGGTGCAATTAATGCAAAGTTCGTGCCACGAAATTGCATCGGAATTTTTGGCAACGAACGCACGCGATCCACCCCATTGGACCGTAAACTCATGTTTTGGTGTGTTTTCGTAGTGTTTGGGTGCATTTGTCAATGTTTCGTCACTACACGAAACTCGGTGCAAAATGGGTTGAACTGGTGCAATTAATGAAGAAGTTCGTGCCACGAAATCGCATTAGAGTTTTTCGCAATGAACGCACCCGATCCACCCCATTGGACGCTAAACTCATGAATTGGTGCGTTTTGTAGTGTTTGGGTGCATTTTGGATTGTTTCGTTACTGCATGAAACTTGGTGCGAAATAGGCTGAACTAGTGCAATTAATGCAAAAGTTCGTGCCACGAACTCGCATCGGAATTTTTGTTAACGAACGCACGCGATCCTCCCCAATGCACCATAAACTCATGTTTTGGTGCGTTTTCGTAGTGTTTGTGTGCATCTATCAATGTTTCGTTACTACATGAAACTCGGTGCAAAACGGATTGAACTGGTGCAATTAATGCACAAGTTTGTGCCACAAAGTCGCATCAAAATTTTTCGCAAAGAACGCTCTCGATCCACCCCATTGGATCCAAACTCATGTTCTGGAGCATTTTGTAGTGTTTCGGTGCATTTGGCAATGTTTTGTTACTACACGGAACTCGGTGCAAAAATGGGTTGAACTGGTGCAATTAATGAAGAAGTTCGTGCCACGAAAGCGCATCAGAGTTTTTCGCAATGAACGCACCCGGTCCACCCCATTGGATGCTAAACTCATGAATTGGTGTGTTTTGTAGTGTTTGGGTGCATTTTCGATTGTTTTGTTCCTGCATGAAACTCGATGCGAAAAAGGCTGAACTGGTGCAATTAATGCAAAGTTCGTGCCACGAAATTGCATCGGAATTTTTGGCAACGAACGCACGCGATCCACCCCATTGGACCCTAAACTTATGTTTTGGTGTGTTTTTGTAGTGTTTGGGTGCATTTGTCAATGTTTCGTTACTACATGAAACTCGGTGCAAAACGGGTTGAACTGGTGCAATTAATGCACAAGTTTGTGCCATAAAGTCGCATCGGAATTTTTTGCAAAGAACGCACTCGATCCACCCCATTGGAACCAAACTCATGTTCTGGAGCATTTCATAGTGTTTCGGTGCATTTGGCAATGTTTTGTTACTACACGGAACTCGGTGCAAAATGGGTTGAACTGGTGCAATTAATGAAGAAGTTCGTGCCACGAAATCGCGTCAGGGTTTTTTCGCAATGAATGCACCCGATCCAGCCCATTGGACGGTAAATTCATGAATTGGTGCATTTTATAGTGTTTGGGTGCATTTTGGGTTGTTTTGTTACTGCATGAAACTCGATGCGAAATTGGCTGAACTGGTGCAATTAATGCAAAGTTCGTGCCACGAAATTGCATCGGAATTTTTGGCAACGAACGCACGCGATCCACCCCATTGGACCGTAAACTCATGTTTTGGTGTGTTTTCGTAGTGTTTGGGTGCATTTGTCAATGTTTCGTCACTACATGAAACTCGGTGCAAAACGGGTTGAACTGGTGCAATTAATGCACAAGTTTGTGCCCTAAAGTCGCATAGGAATTTTTTGTAAAGAACGCACTCAATCCACTCCATTGGAACCAAACTCATGTTCTGGATCATTTCATAGTGTTTCGGTGCATTTGGCAATGTTTTGTTACTACACGGAACTCGGTGCAAAAATGGGTTGAACTGGTGCAATTAATGAAGAAGTTCGTGCCACGAAAGCGCATCAGAGTTTTTCGCAATGAACGCACCTGGTCCACCCCATTGGATGCTAAACTCATGAATTTGTGTGTTTTGTAGTGTTTGGGTGCATTTTCGATTGTTTTGTTTCTGCATGAAACTCGATGCGAAAAAGGCTGAACTGGTGCAATTAATGCAAAGTTCGTGCCACGAAATTGCATCGGAATTTTTGGCAACGAACGCACGCGATCCACCCCATTGGACCCTAAACTTATGTTTTGGTGTGTTTTTGTAGTGTTTGGGTCATTTGTCAATGTTTCGTTACTACATGAAACTCGGTGCAAAACGGGTTGAACTGGTGCAATTAATGCACAAGTTTGTGCCATAAAGTCGCATCGGAATTTTTGCAAAGAACGCACTCGATCCACCCCATTGGAACCAAACTCATGTTCTGGAGCATTTCATAGTGTTTCGGTGCATTTGGCAATGTTTTGTTACTACACGGAACTCGGTGCAAAATGGGTTGAACTGGTGCAATTAATGAAGAAGTTCGTGCCACGAAATCGCGTCAGGGTTTTTCGCAATGAATGCACCCGATCCACCCCATTGGACGGTAAATTCATGAATTGGTGCATTTTATAGTGTTTGGGTGCATTTTGGATTGTTTTGTTACTGCATGAAACTCGATGCGAAATTGGCTGAACTGGTGCAATTAATGCAAAGTTCGTGCCACGAAATTGCATCGGAATTTTTGGCAACGAACGCACGCGATCCACCCCATTGGACCGTAAACTCATGTTTTGGTGTGTTTTCGTAGTGTTTGGGTGCATTTGTCAATGTTTCGTCACTACACGAAACTCGGTGCAAAATGGGTTGAACTGGTGCAATTAATGAAGAAGTTCGTGCCACGAAATCGCATTAGAGTTTTTCGCAATGAACGCACCCGATCCACCCCATTGGACGCTAAACTCATGAATTGGTGCGTTTTGTAGTGTTTGGGTGCATTTTGGATTGTTTCGTTACTGCATGAAACTTGGTGCGAAATAGGCTGAACTAGTGCAATTAATGCAAAAGTTCGTGCCACGAACTCGCATCGGAATTTTTGTTAACGAACGCACGCGATCCTCCCCAATGCACCATAAACTCATGTTTTGGTGCGTTTTCGTAGTGTTTGTGTGCATCTATCAATGTTTCGTTACTACATGAAACTCGGTGCAAAACGGATTGAACTGGTGCAATTAATGCACAAGTTTGTGCCACAAAGTCGCATCAAAATTTTTCGCAAAGAACGCTTTCGATCCACCCCATTGGATCCAAACTCATGTTCTGGAGCATTTTGTAGTGTTTCGGTGCATTTGGCAATGTTTTGTTACTACACGGAACTCGGTGCAAAAATGGGTTGAACTGGTGCAATTAATGAAGAAGTTCGTGCCACGAAAGCGCATCAGAGTTTTATCGCAATGAACGCACCCGGTCCACCCCATTGGATGCTAAACTCATGAATTGGTGTGTTTTTGTAGTGTTTGGGTGCATTTTCGATTGTTTTGTTCCTGCATGAAACTCGATGCGAAAAGGCTGAACTGGTTGCAATTAATGCAAAGTTCGTGCCACGAAATTGCATCGGAATTTTTGGCAACGAACGCACGCGATCCACCCCATTGGACCCTAAACTTATGTTTTGGTGTGTTTTTGTAGTGTTTGGTGCATTTGTCCAATGTTTCGTTACTACATGAAACTCGGTGCAAAACGGGTTGAATGGTGCAATAATGCACAAGTTTGTGCATAAAGTCGCATCGGAATTTTTTGCAACGAACGCACTCGATCCACCCCATTGGAACCAAACTCATGTTCTGGAGCATTTCATCGTGTTTCGGTGCATTTGGCAATGTTTGTTACTACACGGAACTCGGTGCAAAATGGGTTGAACTGGTGCAATTAATGAAGAAGTTCGTGCCACGGAATCGCGTCAGGGTTTTTCGCAATGAACGCACCCGATCCAGCCCATGGACGGTAAATTCATGAATTGGTGCATTTTATAGTGTTGGGTGTGCATTTTGGATTGTTTTGTTACTGCATGCAACCTCGATGCGAAATTGGCTGAACTGGTGCCATTAATGCAAAGTTCGTGCCACGAAATTGCATCGGAATTCTTGGCAACGAACGCACGCGATCCACCCCATTGGACCGTAAACTCATGTTTTGGTGTGTTTTCGTAGTGTTTGGGTGCATTTGTCAATGTTTTCGTCACTACCTGAAACTCGGTGCAAACGGGTTGAACTGGTTGCTGCATTAATGCACAAGTTGTGCCCTAAAGTCGCATAGGAATTTTTTGTAAAGAACGCACTCGATCCACTCCATTGGACCCCCAAACTCCTGTTCTGGATCTTTCATAGTGTTCGGTTGCATTTGGCAATGTTGTGTTACTACACGGAACGCGGTTGCAAACATGGGTTGAACTGGTGCAATTAATGAAGAAGTTCGTGCCACGAATCGCATTAGAGTTTTCGCAATGAACGCACCCGATCCCACCCCATTGGAATGCTAAACTCATGAATTGGTGCGTTTTGTAGTGTTTGGGTGCATTTGGATTGTTTCGTTACTGCATGAAACTTGGTGCGAAATAGGCTGAACTAGTGCAATTAATGCAAAGTTCGTGCCACGAACTCGCATCGGAATTTTTGTTAACGACGCACGCGATCCTCCACATGCACCATAAACTCATGTTTTGGTGCGTTTCGTAGTGTTTGTGTGCATCTATTAATGTTTCGTTACTACATAAAACTCGGTGCAAAACGGGTTGAACTGGTGCAATTAATGCACAAGTTTGTGCC
>NW_024376754.1:0-26064 GCF_016808335.1 Panicum virgatum
AAACTCGGTAGAAAACGGGCCGAACTAGTACAAAAGTTCGTGCCACGAAGTCGCTCGGAATTTTTTGCAACGAACGCACCCGATCCACCCCAGGACCCAAACTAACGTTTTGGTGTTTCGTACAATTTGGGTGCATTCGGAACCTTTTGGTTGCCTTACGAAACTCGGTGCAAAACGGGCCGATCTAGTGCAAAAGTTCTGAACGAAGTGCGTCGGAATTTTTCACAACGAACGCTCCCAATCCACCCCATTAGACCCAAACTGACGTTTTGGGTGGCCATTTCGTACCATTTGGGTGCATTCGGAACCTTTTGGTTGCCTTCGAAACTCGGTGGCAAACGGGCCCGAACTAGTGCAAAATTTGTTGAGTGCGCAGTAAGTTCCGCGTCGGAATTTTTTTCCCAACGAACGCACCCGATCCACCCATTAGACCCTAAACTGACATTTTGGTGCGTTTTGTACTATTTTGCTGCATTCGGGCTGTTTGGTTGCCTTACCAAACTCGGTGTACAAACGGCCGAACTAGTGCAAAGTTCGTGCCACGAAGTCGCGTCGGAATTTTAAAACGAACGCACCAATCCACCCCATTAGACCCTAAACTGACGTGCATGGGTTTGTTGACTTTTCGGTGCATTCGGGTTTTTTGGTTGCCTCGAACTCGGGGCAAAACGGCCGAACTAGTGCAAAAGTTCGTACCACGAAGTCGCGTCAGAATTTTTCACACGAACGCACCCGATCCACCCCATTAGACCCTAAACTGACATTTTGGTGCGTTTTGTACTTTGGGTGCATTCGGGACCGTTTGGTTGCCTTATGAAACTCGTCAAAACGGGCCGAACTAGTGCAAAAAGTTCGTGCCATGAAGTCGCGTCGAAATTTTTCCAACGAACGCACCCGATCCACCCCCTTAGACCCTAAATGACGTTTTTGGTGCGTTTCGTACTATTTGGGTGCATTCGGACCTTTGGTTGCCTTACCAAATTCGTGTAAAACGGGCCGAACTAGTGCAAAAGTTCGTGCCACGAAGTCGCGTCGGAATTTTTCACGAACGCACCCGTCCACCCCATTGGACCCTAAACTGACGTTTTGGTGCGTTTCGTACATTTGGGTGCATTCGGCCTTTGGTTGCCTACGAAACTCGTGCAAAACGTGCCGAACTAGTGCAAAACTTCGTGCCACGAAGTCGCGTCGGAATTTTTTGCAACGAACGCACCCGATCCACCCCATTGGACCCTAAACTGACGTTTTGGTGCGTTTCGTACCATTTGGGTGCATTCGGACCTTTTTTTGCCTTACGAAACTCGGTGCAAAACGGGCCGATCTAGTGCAAAAGTTCGTGAAACGAAGTCGCGTCGCAATTTTTCACAACGAACGCTCCCAATCCACCCCATTAGACCCTAACTGACGTTTTGGTGCATTTTGTACTATTTGGGTGCATTCGGGGGCTGTTTGGTTGCCTTACAAAACTCGGTGCACAACGGGCCGAACTTGTGCAAGTTCGTGCCA
Source organism: Panicum virgatum (assembly GCF_016808335.1). Lineage (NCBI taxonomy): Eukaryota > Viridiplantae > Streptophyta > Magnoliopsida > Poales > Poaceae > Panicum > Panicum virgatum. The sequence continues at coordinate 1,507 of NW_024376754.1, forward strand.
TGAAGTCACGTCGGAATTTTTTCGCACGAAGCACCCATCCCCCCTTGGAACCTAAACGAAAAGTTTTGGTGCGTTTCGTACCATTTGGGTGCATCGTGAACCTTTTGGGTTGCCTTAACGAAACTCGGGCGCAAAAACGGCCGAACTAGTGCATAAGTTCGTGCCACGAAGTCGCGTCGAATTTTTCACAACGAACGCAACCAATCCACCCCATTAGACCCTAAAACCTGTACGTTTTGGTGGCAGTTCATATTATTTGGGTGCATTCGGGACCGTTTGGGTTGCCTTACGAAACTCGGTGCGAAATGGGCCGAACTAGTGCAAAAAGTTTGTGCCACGAAGTCGCGTCAGAATTTTTCGGCAACAAACGCACCCGATCCACCCCATTAGAACCCTAAACTGACAGTTTGGTGCGTTTCATACTATTGGGTGCATTCGGGACTGTTTGGTTGCCTTATGAAACTCGGTGCAAAACGGGCCGAACTAGTGCAAAAGTCGTGCCACGAGTCGCGTCTGAATTTTTCGCAGACGAAACGCACCCGATCCACCCCACTTGGACCCTAAACAGACAGTTTTGGTGCGTTTCGTACTAAGTTGGAAGGGCATTCGGGACCGTTGGCGTTGACCCTTATGAAACTCGGGATGCAAACGGGACGGGCCGATCTGTAGCGCAAAAAGTTCGTGAAATCGAAGTCGGCGTTGCCGGAATTTTTACGCAAACGAAACGCACTCAAAATCCACCTCATTAGACTCTAAGACTGATGTTTTTGGGTGCAGTTTCGTACTATGTTGGGATGCAATTCGGGACCGTGTTGTGTTGCCTTACCGAAACTCAGGTGTACAAAACGGGCCGAACTAGTTAGCAAAAGTTCGTGCCATGAGTCGCGTCGGAATTTTTCCCAACGAATGCCACCCGATCCACCACATTAGAACCCTAAACTGACATTTTGGTGTGTGTTTCGTACTAGTTGCTGCATTCGGGCTGTTTGGTTGCCTTACCAAACTCGGTGTACAACGGGCCGAACTAGTACAAAAGTTCGTGCCACGAAGTCGCATCGGAATTTTTTGCAATGAACACACCCGATCCACCCCATTGGACCCTAAACTGATGTTTGGTGCGTTTCGTACCATTTGGGTGCATTCCGGGACCTTTTGGTTGCCTTACGAAACTCGGTGCAAAACGGGCCGAACTAGTGGAAAAGTTCGTGAAACGAAGTCGCGTTGGAATTTTCACAACGAATGCTCCCAATCCACCCAATTAGAACCCTAAACTGACATGCATTCGGGTTTTTTGGTTGCCTTAACAAAACTCGGTGCATTCGGGTTTTTTGGTTGCCTTATGAAATCGGTGCAAAACGGGCCGAACTAGTGCAAAAGTTCGTGCCAAACGAAGTCGCGTCTGAATTTTTCGAAACGAACACACCCGATCCACCCCATTGGACCCTAAACTGACATTTTTGTGCGTTTCGTACTTTTGGGTGCATTCGGGACCATTTGGTTGACTTATGAAACTCGGTGCAAAACGGGCCGAACTAGTGCAAAAGTTCGTGCCATGAAGTCGCGTCGAAATTTTTCCCAACGAACACACCCGATCCACCCCATTAGACCCTAAAGTTCGTGGCAGAATGTCGCGTTGGAATTTTTCGCAACGAACGCACACGATCCACCCCATTGGACCCTAAATTGACGTTTTGGTGCGTTTTGTACAATTTGGGTGCATTCGGCACCGTTTGGTTGCCTTACGAAAGTCGGTGCAAAACGGGCCGAACTAGTGCAAAAGTTCGTGCCATGAAGTCACGTCGGAATTTTTTGAAACGAACGTACCCGATCATCCTCATTAGACCCTAAACTGACATTTTGGTGCGTTTCGTACCATTTGGGTGCATTCGGGACCTTTTGCTTGCCTTACGAAACTCGGTGCAAAACGGGCCGAACTAGTGCAAAAGTTCGTACCACGAATTCGCGTCGGAAGTTTTCACAACGAACACACCCAATCCACCCCATTAGACCCTAAACTGATGTTTTGGTGCATTTCATACTATGGGTGCATTCGGGGGCCGTTTGGTTGCCTTACGAAACTCGGTGCAAAACGGGCCGAACTAGTGCAAAAGTTCGTGCCATGAAGTCACATCAGAATTTTTTTGCAACGAACGCACCCGATCCTCCCCATTAGACCCAAAACTAAAGTTTTGGTGTGTTTCGTACCATTTGGGTGCATAACCTTTTGGTTGCCTTACGAAACTCGGTGCAAAACGGGCCGAACTAGTGCATAAGTTCGTGCCACGAAGTCGCGTCGGAATTTTTCACAACGAACGCAACCAATCCACCCCATTAGACCCTAAACTGTCGTTTTGGTGCATTTCATATTATTTGGGTGCATTCGGGACCGTTTGGTTGCCTTACGAAACTCGGTGCGAAACGGGCCGAACTAGGGCCAAAGTTCGTGCCAGAATGTCGCGTTGGAATTTTTCGCAACGAACGCACACGATCCACCCCATTGGACCCTAAACTGACATTTTTGTGCGTGTTGAACTATTTGGGTGCATCCGGGACCGTTTGGTGGCTATACAAAACTCGGTGCAAAACGGGCCGAACTAGTGCAAACGTTCGTGCCACGAAGTCGCGTTGGAATTTTTAGCAACGAACGCACTCAAACCACCTCATTAGACCCTAAACTGATGTTTTGGTGCGTTTCGTACTATGTGGATGCATTCGGGACCGTTTGGTTGCCTTTCGAAACTCGGTGCACAACGGGCCGAACTAGTTCAAAAGTTCGTGCCACGAAGTCGCATCAGAATTTTTCGCAACGAACGCACCCGATCCACGCCATTGGACCCTAAATTGACGTTTTGGTGCGTTTTGTACAATTTGGGTGAATTCGGCACCGTTTGGTTGCCTTACGAAACTCGGTGCAAAACGGGCCGAACTAGTGCAAAAGTTCGTGCCATGAAGTCACGTCGGAATTTTTGCAATGAACGTACCAGATCATCCCCATTAGACCCTAAACTGACATTTTGGTGCGTTTCGTACCATTTGGGTGCATTCGAGACCTTTTGGTTGCCTTACGAAACTCGGTGCAAAACGGGCCGAACTAGTGCAAAAGTTCGTGCCACGAAGTCGCGTCGGAAGTTTTCACAACGAACACACCCAATCCACCCCATTAGACCCTAAACAGATGTTTTGGTGCATTTCATACTATGGGTGCATTCGGGGCCGTTTGGTTGCCTTACGAAACTCGGTGCAAAACGGGCCGAACTAGTGCAAAAGTTCGTGCCATGAAGTCACGTCGGAATTTTTTTGCAAAGAACGCACCCGATCCTCCCCATTAGACCCTAAACTAACGTTTTGGTGCGTTTCGTACCATTTGGGTGCATAACCTTTTGGTTGCCTTACGAAACTCGGTGCAAAACGGGCCGAAGTAGTGCATAAGTTCGTGCCACGAAGTCGCATCGGAATTTTTCACAACGAACGCAACCAATCCACCCCATTAGACCCTAAACTGTCGTTTTGGTGCATTTCATATTATTTGGGTGCATTCAGGACAGTTTGGTTGCCTTACGAAACTCGGTGCGAAACGGGCCGAACTTGTGTAAAAGTTTGTGCCACGAATTCGCGTCAGAATTTTTCGCAACGAACACACCCGATCCACCCCATTAGACCCTAAACTGACATTTTGGTGCGTTTCGTACTATTTGGGTGCATTCGGGACCGTTTGGTTGCCTTATGAAACTCGATACAAAACGGGCCGAACTAGTGCAAAAGTTCGTGCCATGAAGTCGCGTTGAAATTTTTCCCAACGAACGCACCCGATCCACCCCATTAGACCCTAAATTGACGTTTTGGTGCGTTTCGTACTATTTGGGTGCATTTGTGGCTGTTTGGTTGCCTTACCAAATTCAGTGTAGAACGGGCCGAACTAGTACAAAAGTTCGTGCCACGAAGTCGCGTCGGAATTTTTTGCAACGAACGCACCCGATCCACCCCATTGGACCCTAAACTGACGTTTTGGTGCGTTTCGTACCATTTGGGTGCATTCGGAACCTTTTGGTTGCCTTACGAAACTCGGTGCAAAACGGGGCGACCTAGTGCAAAAGTTCGTGAAACGAAGTCGCGTCGGAATTTTTCACAACGAACGCTCCCAATCCACCCCATTAGACCCTAAACTGACGTTTTGGTGCATTTTGTACTATTTGGGTGCATTCGGGGCTGTTTGGTTGCCTTACAAAACTCGGTGCACAACGGGCCGAACTAGTGCAAAAGTTCATGCCATGAAGTCACGTCGGAATTTTTTTGCAACGAACGCACCCGATCCTCCCCATTAGACCGAAAACTAACATTTTGGTGCGTTTCGTACCATTTGGGTGCATAATCTTTTGGTTGCCTTACGAAACTCGGTGCAAAACGGGCCGAATTAGTGCATAAGGTCGTGCCACGAAGTCGCGTCGGAATTTTTCACAACGAACGCAACCAATCCACCCCATTAGACCCTAAACTGTCGTTTTGGTGCATTTCATATTATTTGGGTGCATTCGGGACCGTTTGGTTGCCTTACGAAACTCGGTGCGAAATGGGCTGAACTAGTGCAAAAGTTTGTGCCACGAAGTCGCGTCAGAATTTTTCGCAACGAACACACCCGATCCACCCCATTAGACCCTAAACTGACATTTTGGTGCGTTTCGTACTATTTTGGGTGCATTCAGGACTGTTTGGTTGCCTTTCGAAACTCGGTGCACAACGGGCCGAACTAGTGCAAAAGTTCGTGCCACGAAGTCGCGTCGGAATTTTTCACAACGAACGCACCCGATCAACCCCATTGGACCCTAAACTGATGTTTTGGCACGATACGTACCGTTTGGGTGCATTCGAGACCGTTTGGTTGCCTTACGAAACTCAGTGCAAAACGGGCCGAACTAGTCAAAAGGTCGTGCCACGAAGTCGCGTCAGAATTTTTCGCAACGAATGCACCCGATCCACCCCATTGGACCCTAAATTGACGTTTTGGTGCGTTTTGTACAATTTGGGTGCATTCGGCACCGTTTGGTTGCCTTACGAAAGTCGGTGCAAAACGGGCCGAACTAGTGCAAAAGTTCGTGCCATGAAGTCACGTCGGAATTTTTTGAAACGAACGTACCCGATCATCCTCATTAGACCCTAAACTGACGTTTTGGTGCGTTTCATACCATTTGGGTGCATTCGGGACCTTTTGCCTGCCTTACGAAACTCGGTGCAAAACGGGCCGAACTAGTGCAAAAGTTCGTACCACGAATTCGCGTCGGAAGTTTTCACAACGAACACACCCAATCCACCCCATTAGACCCTAAACTGATGTTTTGGTGCATTTCATATTATTTGGGTGCATTCGGGACCGTTTGGTTGCCTTACGAAACTCGGTGCGAAACGGGCCGAACTAGGGCCAAAGTTCGTGCCAGAATGTCGCGTTGGAATTTTTCGCAACGAACGCACACGATCCACCCCATTGGACCCTAAACTGACATTTTTGTGCGTGTTGAACTATTTGGGTGCATCCGGGACCGTTTGGTGGCTATACAAAACTCGGTGCAAAACGGGCCGAACTAGTGCAAACGTTCGTGCCACGAAGTCGCGTTGGAATTTTTAGCAACGAACGCACTCAAACCACCTCATTAGACCCTAAACTGATGTTTTGGTGCGTTTCGTACTATGTGGATGCATTCGGGACCGTTTGGTTGCCTTTCGAAACTCGGTGCACAACGGGCCGAACTAGTTCAAAAGTTCGTGCCACGAAGTCGCATCAGAATTTTTCGCAACGAACGCACCCGATCCACGCCATTGGACCCTAAATTGACGTTTTGGTGCGTTTTGTACAATTTGGGTGAATTCGGCACCGTTTGGTTGCCTTACGAAACTCGGTGCAAAACTGGCCGAACTAGTGCAAAAGTTCGTGCCATGAAGTCACGTCGGAATTTTTGCAATGAACGTACCCGATCATCCCCATTAGACCCTAAACTGACATTTTGGTGCGTTTCGTACCATTTGGGTGCATTCGAGACCTTTTGGTTGCCTTACGAAACTCGGTGCAAAACGGGCCGAACTAGTGCAAAAGTTCGTGCCACGAAGTCGCGTCGGAAGTTTTCACAACGAACACACCCAATCCACCCCATTAGACCCTAAACAGATGTTTTGGTGCATTTCATACTATGGGTGCATTCGGGGCCGTTTGGTTGCCTTACGAAACTCGGTGCAAAACGGGCCGAACTAGTGCAAAAGTTAGTGCCATGAAGTCACGTCGGAATTTTTTTGCAAAGAACGCACCCGATCCTCCCCATTAGACCCTAAACTAACGTTTTGGTGCGTTTCGTACCATTTGGGTGCATAACCTTTTGGTTGCCTTACGAAACTCGGTGCAAAACGGGCCGAACTAGTGCATAAGTTCGTGCCACGAAGTCGCATCGGAATTTTTCACAACGAACGCAACCAATCCACCCCATTAGACCCTAAACTGTCGTTTTGGTGCATTTCATATTATTTGGGTGCATTCAGGACAGTTTGGTTGCCTTACGAAACTCGGTGCGAAACGGGCCGAACTTGTGTAAAAGTTTGTGCCACGAATTCGCGTCAGAATTTTTCGCAACGAACACACCCGATCCACCCCATTAGACCCTAAACTGACATTTTGGTGCGTTTCGTACTATTTGGGTGCATTCGGGACCGTTTGGTTGCCTTATGAAACTCGATACAAAACGGGCCGAACTAGTGCAAAAGTTCGTGCCATGAAGTCGCGTTGAAATTTTTCCCAACGAACGCACCCGATCCACCCCATTAGACCCTAAATTGACGTTTTGGTGCGTTTCGTACTATTTGGGTGCATTTGTGGCTGTTTGGTTGCCTTACCAAATTCAGTGTAGAACGGGCCGAACTAGTACAAAAGTTCGTGCCACGAAGTCGCGTCGGAATTTTTTGCAACGAACGCACCCGATCCACCCCATTGGACCCTAAACTGACGTTTTGGTGCGTTTCGTACCATTTGGGTGCATTCGGAACCTTTTGGTTGCCTTACGAAACTCGGTGCAAAACGGGGCGACCTAGTGCAAAAGTTCGTGAAACGAAGTCGCGTCGGAATTTTTCACAACGAACGCTCCCAATCCACCCCATTAGACCCTAAACTGACGTTTTGGTGCATTTTGTACTATTTGGGTGCATTCGGGGCTGTTTGGTTGCCTTACAAAACTCGGTGCACAACGGGCCGAACTAGTGCAAAAGTTCATGCCATGAAGTCACGTCGGAATTTTTTTGCAACGAACGCACCCGATCCTCCCCATTAGACCGAAAACTAACATTTTGGTGCGTTTCGTACCATTTGGGTGCATAATCTTTTGGTTGCCTTACGAAACTCGGTGCAAAACGGGCCGAATTAGTGCATAAGGTCGTGCCACGAAGTCGCGTCGGAATTTTTCACAACGAACGCAACCAATCCACCCCATTAGACCCTAAACTGTCGTTTTGGTGCATTTCATATTATTTGGGTGCATTCGGGACCGTTTGGTTGCCTTACGAAACTCGGTGCGAAATGGGCTGAACTAGTGCAAAAGTTTGTGCCACGAAGTCGCGTCAGAATTTTTCGCAACGAACACACCCGATCCACCCCATTAGACCCTAAACTGACATTTTGGTGCGTTTCGTACTATTTTGGGTGCATTCAGGACTGTTTGGTTGCCTTTCGAAACTCGGTGCACAACGGGCCGAACTAGTGCAAAAGTTCGTGCCACGAAGTCGCGTTGGAATTTTTCACAACGAACGCACCCGATCAACCCCATTGGACCCTAAACTGATGTTTTGGCACGATACGTACCGTTTGGGTGCATTCGAGACCGTTTGGTTGCCTTACGAAACTCAGTGCAAAACGGGCCGAACTAGTCAAAAGGTCGTGCCACGAAGTCGCGTCAGAATTTTTCGCAACGAATGCACCCGATCCACCCCAATGGACCCTAAATTGACGTTTTGGTGCGTTTTGTACAATTTGGGTGCATTCGGCACCGTTTGGTTGCCTTACGAAAGTCGGTGCAAAACGGGCCGAACTAGTGCAAAAGTTCGTGCCATGAAGTCACGTCGGAATTTTTTGAAACGAAACGTACCCGATCATCCTCATTAGACCCTAAACTGACGTTTTGGTGCGTTTCATACCATTTGGGTGCATTCGGGACCTTTTGCCTGCCTTACGAAACTCGGTGCAAAACGGGCCGAACTAGTGCAAAAGTTCGTACCACGAATTCACGTCGGAAGTTTTCACAACGAACACACCCAATCCACCCCATTAGACCCTAAACTGATGTTTTGGTGCATTTCATACTATGGGTGCATTCGGGGCCGTTTGGTTGCCTTACGAAACTCGGTGCAAAACGGGCCGAACTAGTGCAAAAGTTCGTGCCATGAAGTCACATCAGAATTTTTTTGCAACGAACGCACCCGATCCTCCCCATTAGACCCAAAACTAACGTTTTGGTGTGTTTCGTACCATTTGGGTGCATAACCTTTTGGTTGCCTTACGAAACTCGGTGCAAAACGGGCCGAACTAGTGCATAAGTTCGTGCCACGAAGTCGCGTCGGAATTTTTCACAACGAACGCAACCAATCCACCCCATTAGACCCTAAACTGTCGTTTTGGTGCATTTCATATTATTTGGGTGCATTCGGGACCGTTTGGTTACCTTACGAAACTCGGTGCGAAACGGGCCGAACAAGTGCAAAAGTTTGTGCCACGAAGTCGCGTCAGAATTTTTCGCAACGAACGCACCCGATCCACCCCATTGGACCCTAAACTGACGTTTTGGTTCGTTTCGTACTATTTGGGTGCATTTCGGGCTGTTTGGTTGCCTTACCAAACTCAGTGTAGAACGGGCCGAACTAGTACAAAAGTTCGTGCCACGAAGTCGCGTCGGAATTTTTTGCAACGAACGCACCCGATCCACCCCACTGGACCCTAAACTAACGTTTTGGTGCGTTTCGTACAATTTGGATGCATTCGGAACCTTTTGGTTGCCTTACGAAACTCGATGCAAAACGGGCCGATCTAGTGCAAAAGTTCGTGAAACGAAGTGGCGTCGGAATTTTTCACAACGAACGCTCCCAATCCACCCCATTAGACCCCAAACTGACGTTTTGGTGCATTTTGTACTATTTGGGTGCATTCGGGGCTGTTTGGTTGCCTTACCAAACTCAGTGTACAACGGACCGAACTAGTACAAAAGTTCGTGCCACGAAGTCGCGTCGGAATTTTTTGCAACGAACGCACCCGATCCACCCCATTGGACCCTAAACTGACGTTTTGGTGCATTTTGTACTATTTGGGTGCATTCGGGGCTGTTTGGTTGCCTTACCAAACTCAGTGTACAACGGGCCGAACTAGTACAAAAGTTCGTGCCACGAAGTCGCGTCGGCATTTTTCAAAACGAATGCTCCCAATCCACCCCATTAGACCCTAAACTGACGTGCATTCGGGTTTTTTTGTTGACTTACAAAACTCGGTGCATTCGGGTTTTTTGGTTGCCTCATGAAACTCGGGGCAAAACAGGCTGAACTAGTGCAAAAGTTCGTACCACGAAGTCGCGTCAGAATTTTTCGCAACGAACGCACCCGATCCACCCCATTAGACCCTAAACTGACATTTTGGTGCGTTTCGTACTATTTGGGTGCATTCGGGACCGTTTGGTTGCCTTATGAAACTCGGTACAAAACGGGCCGAACTAGTGCAAAAGTTCGTGCCATGAAGTCGCGTCGAAATTTTTCCCAACGAACGCACCCGATCCACCCCATTAGACCCTAAATTGACGTTTTGGTGCGTTTCGTACTATTTGGGTGCATTTGTGGCTGTTTGGTTGCCTTACCAAATTCAGTGTAGAACGGGCCGAACTAGTACAAAAGTTCGTGCCACGAAGTCGCGTCGGAATTTTTTGCAACGAACGCACCCGATCCACCCCATTGGACCCTAAACTGACGTTTTGGTGCGTTTCGTACCATTTGGGTGCATTCGGAACCTTTTGGTTGCCTTACGAAACTCGGTGCAAAACGTGCCGATCTAGTGCAAAACTTCGTGCCACGAAGTCGCGTCGGAATTTTTTGCAACGAACGCACCCGATCCACCCCATTGGACCCTAAACTGACGTTTTGGTGCGTTTCGTACAATTTGGATGCATTCGGAACCTTTTGGTTGCCTTACGAAACTCGGTGCAAAACGGGCCGATCTAGTGCAAAAGTTCGTGAAACGAAGTCGCGTCGCAATTTTTCACAACGAACGCTCCCAATCCACCCCATTAGACCCTAAACTGACGTTTTGGTGCATTTTGTACTATTTGGGTGCATTCGGGGCTGTTTGGTTGCCTTACAAAACTCGGTGCACAACGGGCCGAACTAGTGCAAAAGTTCGTGCCATGAAGTCACGTCGGAATTTTTTTGCAACGAATGCACCCGATCCTCCCTATTAGACCAAAACTAACGTTTTGGTGCATTTCGTACCATTTGGGTGCATAACCTTTTGGTTGCCTTACAAAACTCGGCGCAAAACGGGCCGAATTAGTGCATAAGGTCGTGCCACGAAGTCGCGTCGGAATTTTTCACAACGAACGCAAGCAATCCACCCCATTACACCCTAAACCGTCGTTTTGGTGCATATCATATTATTTGGGTGCATTCGGGACCGTTTGGTTGCCTTACGAAACTCGGTGCGAAACGGGCCGAACAAGTGCAAAAGTTTGTGCCACGAAGTCGCGTCAGAATTTTTCGCAACGAACGCACCCGATCCACCCCATTGGACCCTAAACTGACGTTTTGGTGCGTTTCGTACTACTTGGGTGCATTTCGGGCTGTTTGGTTGCCTTACCATACTCAGTGTAGAACGGGCCGAACTAGTACAAAAGTTCGTGCCACGAAGTCGCGTCGGAATTTTTTGCAACGAACGCACCCGATCCACCCCACTGGACCCTAAACTAACGTTTTGGTGCGTTTCGTACAATTTGGATGCATTCGGAACCTTTTCGTTGCCTTACGAAACTCGATGCAAAACGGGCCGATCTAGTGCAAAAGTTCGTGAAACGAAGTGGCGTCGGAATTTTTCACAACGAACGCTCCCAATCCACCCCATTAGACCCCAAACTGACGTTTTGGTGCATTTTGTACTATTTGGGTGCATTCGGGGCTGTTTGGTTGCCTTACCAAACTCAGTGTACAACGGACCGAACTAGTACAAAAGTTCGTGCCACGAAGTCGCGTCGGAATTTTTTGCAACGAACGCGCCCGATCCACCCCATTGGACCCTAAACTGACGTTTTGGTGCATTTTGTACTATTTGGGTGCATTCGGGGCTGTTTGGTTGCCTTACCAAACTCAGTGTACAACGGGCCGAACTAGTACAAAAGTTCGTGCCACGAAGTCGCGTCGGCATTTTTCAAAACGAATGCTCCCAATCCACCCCATTAGACCCTAAACTGACGTGCATTCGGGTTTTTTTGTTGCCTTACAAAACTCGGTGCATTCGGGTTTTTTGGTTGCCTCATGAAACTCGGGGCAAAACAGGCTGAACTAGTGCAAAAGTTCGTACCACGAAGTCGCGTCAGAATTTTTCGCAACGAACGCACCCGATCCACCCCATTAGACCCTAAATTGACATTTTGGTGCGTTTCGTACTATTTGGGTGCATTCGGGACCGTTTGGTTGCCTTATGAAACTCGGTACAAAACGGGCCGAACTAGTGCAAAAGTTCGTGCCATGAAGTCGCGTCGAAATTTTTCCCAACGAACGCACCCGATCCACCCCATTAGACCCTAAATTGACGTTTTGGTGCGTTTCGTACTATTTGGGTGCATTTGTGGCTGTTTGGTTGCCTTACCAAATTCAGTGTAGAACGGGCCGAACTAGTACAAAAGTTCGTGCCACGAAGTCGCGTCGGAATTTTTTGCAACGAACGCACCCGATCCACCCCATTGGACCCTAAACTGACGTTTTGGTGCGTTTCGTACCATTTGGGTGCATTCGGAACCTTTTGGTTGCCTTACGAAACTCGGTGCAAAACGTGCCGATCTAGTGCAAAAGTTCGTGCCACGAAGTCGCGTCGGAATTTTTTGCAACGAACGCACCCGATCCACCCCATTGGACCCTAAACTGACGTTTTGGTGCAGTTTCGTACAATTTGGATGCATTCGGAACCTTTTGGTTGCCTTACGAAACTCAGTGCAAAACGGGCCGAACTAGTGCAAAAGTTCGTGCCATGAAGTCACATCGGAATTTTTTTGCAACGAACGCACCCGATCCTTCCCATTAGACCCAAAACTAACGTTTTGGTGTGTTTCGTACCATTTGGGTGCATAACCTTTTGGTTGCCTTACGAAACTCGGTGCAAAACGGACCGAACTAGTGCATAAGTTCGTGCCACGAAGTCGCGTCAGAATTTTTCACAACGAACGCAACCAATCCACCCCATTAGACCCTAAACTGTCGTTTTGGTGCATTTCATATTATTTGGGTGCATTCGGGACCGTTTGGTTGCCTTACGAAACTCGGTGCGAAACGGGCCGAACTAGTGCAAAAGTTTGTGCCACGAAGTCGCGTCAGAATTTTTCGCAACGAACGCACCCGATCCACCCCATTGGACCCTAAACTGACGTTTTGGTGCATTTCGTACTATTTGGGTGCATTTCGGGCTGTTTGGTTGCCTTACCAAACTCAGTGTAGAACGGGCCGAACTAGTACAAAAGTTCGTGCCACGAAGTCGCGTCGGAATTTTTTGTAGCGAACGCACCCGATCCACCCCACTGGACCCTAAATTGACATTTTGGTGCGTTTCGTACAATTTGGATGCATTCGGAAACCAAAGGTTTGCCTTACGAAACTCGGTGCAAAACGGGCCGATCTAGTGCAAAAGTTCGTGAAACGAAGTCGCGTCGGAATTTTCACAACGAACGCTCCCAATCCACCCCATTAAACCCTAAACTGACGTTTTTGCATTTTGTACTATTTGGGTGCATTCGGGGCTGTTTGGGTTGCCTTACCAAACTCAGTGTACAACGGGCCGAACTAGTACAAAAGTTCGTGCCACGAAGTCGCGTCGGAATTTTTCAAAATGAATGCTCCCAATCCACCCCATTAGAAACCCTAAACTGACGTGCATTCGGGTTTTTGGTTGCCTCATGAAACTCGGGGCAAAACGGGCTGAACTAGTGCAAAAGTTCGTAGCCACGAAGTCGCGTCAGAATTTTTCGCAACGAACGCACCCGATCCACCCCATTAGACCCTAAACTGACATTTTGGTGCATTTCGTACCATTTGGGTGCATTCGGAACCTTTTGGTTGCCTTTCGAAACTCGGTGCAAAACGGGCCGAACTAGTGCAAAATTTTGTGCCATGAAGTCGCGTCGGAATTTTTCCCAACGAACGCACCCGATCCACCCCATTAGACCCTAAACTGACATTTTGGTGTGTTTTGTACTATTTTGCTGCATTCGGGGCTGTTTGGTTGCCTTACCAAACTCGGTGTACAACGGGCCGAACTAGTACAAAAGTTCGTGCCACGAAGTCGCTTCGGAATTTTTTGCAATGAACACACCCGATCCACCCCATTGGACCCTAAACTGATGTTTTGGTGCGTTTCGTACCATTTGGGTGCATTCGGGACCTTTTGGTTGCCTTACGAAACTCGGTGCAAAACGGGCCGAACTAGTGCAAAAGTTCGTGAAACGAAGTCGCGTCGAAATTTTTCACAACGAATGCTCCCAATCCACCCCATTAGACCCTAAACTGACGTGCATTCGGGTTTTTTGGTTGTCTTACCAAACTCGGTGCATTCGGGTTTTTTGGTGGCCTTATGAAACTCGGTGCAAAACGGGCCAAACTAGTGCAAAAAGTTCTTGCCACGAAGTTGTTTCTGATTTTTTGCAACGAACGCACCCGATCCACCCCATTGGACCCAAAACTGACATTTTGGTGCGTTTCATACTATTTGGGTGCATTCGGGACCATTTGGTTGCCTTATGAAACTCGGTGCAAAACGGGCCAAACTAGTGCAAAAGTTCGTGCCATGAAGTCGCGTCGAAATTTTTCCCAACGAATGCACCCGATCCACCCCATTAGACCCTAAACTGGCGTTTTGGTGCGTTTCGTACTATTTGGGTGCATTCGGGGTTGTTTGGTTGCCTTACCAAACTCAGTGTAGAACGGGCCGAACTAGTACAAAAGTTCGTGCCACGAAGTCGCGTCGGAATTTTTCGCAACAAACGCACTCAATCCACCCCATTGGAACCTAAGCTAAAGTTTTGGTGCGTTTCGTACCATTTGGGTGCATTCGGGAACTTTTGGTTGCCTTACGAAACTCGGTGCAAAACGGGCCGAACTAGTGCATAAGTTCGTGCCACGAAGTCGCGTCGGAATTTTTCACAACGAACGCAACCAATCCACCCCATTAGACCCTAAACTGACGTTTTGGTGCATTTCATATTATTTGGGTGCATTCGGGACCGTTTGGTTGCCTTATGAAACTCGGTGCGAAATGGGCCGAACTAGTGCAAAAGTTTGTGCCACGAAGTCGCGTCAGAATTTTTCGCAACAAATGCACCCGATCCACCCCATTAGACCCTAAACTGACATTTTGGTGCGTTTCATACTATTTGGGTGCATACGGGACCGTTTGGTTGCCTTATGAAACTCGGTGCAAAACGGGCCGAACTAGTGCAAAAGTTCGTGCCACGAAGTCGCATCTGAATTTTTCGCAACGAACACACCCGATCCACCCCATTGGACCCTAAACTGACATTTTGGTGCGTTTCGTACTATTTGGGTGCATTCGGGACCGTTTGGTTGCCTTATGAAACTCGGTGCAAAACGGGCCGAACTAGTGCAAAAGTTCGTGCCGCGAAGTCGCGTTGCAATTTTTCGCAACGAACGCACTCAAACACCTCATTAGACTCTAAACTGATGTTTTGGTGCGTTTCGTACTATGTGGATGCATTCGGGACCGTTTGGTTGCCTTTCGAAACTCGGTGCAAAACGGGCCGAACTAGTGCAAAAGTTCGTGCCATGAAGTCGCGTCGGAATTTTTCCCAACGAATGCACCCGATCCACCACATTAGACCCTAAACTGACATTTTGGTGTGTTTCGTACTATTTTGCTGCATTCGGGGCTGTTTGGTTGCCTTACCAAACTCGGTGTACAACGGGCCGAACTAGTACAAAAGTTCGTGCCACGAAGTCGCATCGGAATTTTTTGCAATGAACACACCCGATCCACCCCATTGGACCCTAAACTGATGTTTTGGTGCGTTTCGTACCATTTGGGTGCATTCGGGACCTTTTGGTTGCCTTACGAAACTCGGTGCAAAACGGGCCGAACTAGTGGAAAAGTTCGTGAAACGAAGTCGCGTTGGAATTTTTCACAACGAATGCTCCCAATCCACCCAATTAGACCCTAAACTGACATGCATTCGGGTTTTTTGGTTGCCTTACAAAACTCGGTGCATTCGGGTTTTTTGGTTGCCTTATGAAATCGGTGCAAAACGGGCCGAACTAGTGCAAAAGTTCGTGCCACGAAGTCGCGTCTGAATTTTTCGAAACGAACGCACCCGATCCACCCCATTGGACCCTAAACTGACATTTTTGTGCGTTTCGTACTTTTTGGGTGCATTCGGGACCATTTGGTTGACTTATGAAACTCGGTGCAAAACGGGCCGAACTAGTGCAAAAGTTCGTGCCATGAAGTCGCGTCGAAATTTTTCCCAACGAACACACCCGATCCACCCCATTAGACCCTAAACTGACGTTTTGGTGCGTTTCATACTATTTGGGGGCATTCGGGGCTGTTTTGTTGCCTTACCAAACTCTGTGTAGAACGGGCCGAACTAGTACAAAAGTTCGTGCCAGGAAGTCGCGTCAGAATTTTTTGCAACGAACGCACCCGATACACCCCATTGGACCCTAAACTGACGTTTTGGTGCGTTTCGTACCATTTGGGTGCATTCGGAACCTTTTGGTTGCCTTACGAAACTCGGTACAAAACGGGCCGATCTAGTGCAAAAGTTCGGAAACGAAGTCGCGTCGGAATTTTGCACAACGAACGCTCCCAAATCCACCCCATTAGACCCCAAACTGACGTTTGGTGCATTTTGTACTATTTGGTGCATTCGGGGCTGTTTGAGTTGCCTTACGAAATCTCGGTGCGACAACTGGGCCGAACTAGTGCAAAAGGTCGTGCCACAAAGTCGCGTCAGAATTTTTCGCAACGAACGCACCCGATCCACCCCATTGGACCCTAAACTGACGTTTTGGTGCGTTTTGTACAATTTGGGTGCATTCGGCACTGTTTGGTTGCCTTACGAAACTCGGTGCAAAACGGGCCGAACTAGAGCCAAAGTTCGTGCCAGAATGTCGCGTTGGAATTTTTCGCAACGAACGCACACGATCCACCCCATTGGACCCTAAATTGACGTTTTGGTGCGTTTTGTACAATTTGGGTGCATTCCGCACCGTTTGGTTGCCTTACGAAAGTCGGTGCAAAACGGGCCGAGCTAGTGCAAAAGTTTGTGCCATGAAGTCACGTCGGAATTTTTTGAAACGAACGTACCCGATCATCCTCATTAGACCCTAAACTGACATTTTGGTGCGTTTCGTACCATTTGGGTGCATTCGGGACCTTTTGCTTGCCTTACGAAACTCGGTGCAAAACGGGCCGAACTAGTGCAAAAGTTCGTACCACGAATTCGCGTCGGAAGTTTTCACAACGAACACACCCAATCCACCCCATTAGACCCTAAACTGATGTTTTGGTGCATTTCATACTATGGGTGCATTCGGGGCCGTTTGGTTGCCTTACGAACTCGGTGCAAAACGGGCCGAACTAGTGCAAAAGTTCGTGCCATGAAGTCACATCAGAATTTTTTTGCAACGAACGCACCCGATCCTCCCCATTAGACCCAAAACTAACGTTTTGGTGTGTTTCGTACCATTTGGGTGCATAACCTTTTGGTTGCCTTACGAAACTCGGTGCAAAACGGGCCGAACTAGTGCATAAGTTCGTGCCACGAAGTCGCGTCGGAATTTTTCACAACGAACGCAACCAATCCACCCCATTAGACCCTAAACTGTCGTTTTGGTGCATTTCATATTATTTGGGTGCATTCGGGACCGTTTGGTTGCCTTACGAAACTCGGTGCGAAACGGGCCGAACTAGGGCCAAAGTTCGTGCCAGAATGTCGCGTTGGAATTTTTCGCAACGAACGCACACGATCCACCCCATTGGACCCTAAACTGACATTTTTGTGCGTGTTGAACTATTTGGGTGCATCCGGGACCGTTTGGTGGCTATACAAAACTCGGTGCAAAACGGGCCGAACTAGTGCAAACGTTCGTGCCACGAAGTCGCGTTGGAATTTTTAGCAACGAACGCACTCAAACCACCTCATTAGACCCTAAACTGATGTTTTGGTGCGTTTCGTACTATGTGGATGCATTCGGGACCGTTTGGTTGCCTTTCGAAACTCGGTGCACAACGGGCCGAACTAGTTCAAAAGTTCGTGCCACGAAGTCGCATCAGAATTTTTCGCAACGAACGCACCCGATCCACGCCATTGGACCCTAAATTGACGTTTTGGTGCGTTTTGTACAATTTGGGTGAATTCGGCACCGTTTGGTTGCCTTACGAAACTCGGTGCAAAACGGGCCGAACTAGTGCAAAAGTTCGTGCCATGAAGTCACGTCGGAATTTTTGCAATGAACGTACCCGATCATCCCCATTAGACCCTAAACTGACATTTTGGTGCGTTTCGTACCATTTGGGTGCATTCGAGACCTTTTGGTTGCCTTACGAAACTCGGTGCAAAACGGGCCGAACTAGTGCAAAAGTTCGTGCCACGAAGTCGCGTCGGAAGTTTTCACAACGAACACACCCAATCCATCCCATTAGACCCTAAACAGATGTTTTGGTGCATTTCATACTATGGGTGCATTCGGGGCCGTTTGGTTGCCTTACGAAACTCGGTGCAAAACGGGCCGAACTAGTGCAAAAGTTCGTGCCATGAAGTCACGTCGGAATTTTTTTGCAAAGAAGGCACCCGATCCTCCCCATTAGACCCTAAACTAACGTTTTGGTGCGTTTCGTACCATTTGGGTGCATAACCTTTTGGTTGCCTTACGAAACTCGGTGCAAAACGGGCCGAACTAGTGCATAAGTTCGTGCCACGAAGTCGCATCGGAATTTTTCACAACGAACGCAACCAATCCACCCCATTAGACCCTAAACTGTCGTTTTGGTGCATTTCATATTATTTGGGTGCATTCAGGACAGTTTGGTTGCCTTACGAAACTCGGTGCGAAACGGGCCGAACTTGTGTAAAAGTTTGTGCCACGAATTCGCGTCAGAATTTTTCGCAACGAACACACCCGATCCACCCCATTAGACCCTAAACTGACATTTTGGTGCGTTTCGTACTATTTGGGTGCATTCGGGACCGTTTGGTTGCCTTATGAAACTCGATACAAAACGGGCCGAACTAGTGCAAAAGTTCGTGCCATGAAGTCGCGTTGAAATGTTTCCCAACGAACGCACCCGATCCACCCCATTAGACCCTAAATTGACGTTTTGGTGCGTTTCGTACAATTTGGATGCATTCGGAACCTTTTGGTTGCCTTACGAAACTCAGTGCAAAACGGGCCGAACTAGTGCAAAAGTTCGTGCCATGAAGTCACATCGGAATTTTTTTGCAACGAACGCACCCGATCCTTCCCATTAGACCCAAAACTAACGTTTTGGTGTGTTTCGTACCATTTGGGTGCATAACCTTTTGGTTGCCTTACGAAACTCGGTGCAAAACGGACCGAACTAGTGCATAAGTTCGTGCCACGAAGTCGCGTCAGAATTTTTCACAACGAACGCAACCAATCCACCCCATTAGACCCTAAACTGTCGTTTTGGTGCATTTCATATTATTTGGGTGCATTCGGGACCGTTTGGTTGCCTTACGAAACTCGGTGCGAAACGGGCCGAACTAGTGCAAAAGTTTGTGCCACGAAGTCGCGTCAGAATTTTTCGCAACGAACGCACCCGATCCACCCCATTGGACCCTAAACTGACGTTTTGGTGCATTTCGTACTATTTGGGTGCATTTCGGGCTGTTTGGTTGCCTTACCAAACTCAGTGTAGAACGGGCCGAACTAGTACAAAAGTTCGTGCCACGAAGTCGCGTCGGAATTTTTGTAGCGAACGCACCCGATCCACCCCACTGGACCCTAAATTGACATTTTGGTGCGTTTCGTACAATTTGGATGCATTCGGAACCAAAGGTTGCCTTACGAAACTCGGTGCAAAACGGGCCGATCTAGTGGAAAAGTTCGTGAAACGAAGTCGCGTCGGAATTTTTCACAACGAACGCTCCCAATCCACCCCATTAAACCCTAAACTGACGTTTTTTTGCATTTTGTACTATTTGGGTGCATTCGGGGCTGTTTGGTTGCCTTACCAAACTCAGTGTACAACGGGCCGAACTAGTACAAAAGTTCGTGCCGCAAAGTCGCGTCGGAATTTTTCAAAATGAATGCTCCCAATCCACCCCATTAGACCCTAAACTGACGTGCATTCGGGTTTTTTGGTTGCCTCATGAAACTCGGGGCAAAACGGGCTGAACTAGTGCAAAAGTTCGTACCACGAAGTCGCGTCAGAATTTTTCGCAACGAACGCACCCGATCCACCCCATTAGACCCTAAACTGACATTTTGGTGCATTTCGTACCATTTGGGTGCATTCGGAACCTTTTGGTTGCCTTTCGAAACTCGGTGCAAAACGGGCCGAACTAGTGCAAAATTTTGTGCCATGAAGTCGCGTCGGAATTTTTCCCAACGAACGCACCCGATCCACCCCATTAGACCCTAAACTGACATTTTGGTGCGTTTTGTACTATTTTGCTGCATTCGGGGCTGTTTGGTTGCCTTACCAAACTCGGTGTACAACGGGCCGAACTAGTACAAAAGTTCGTGCCACGAAGTCGCTTCGGAATTTTTTGCAATGAACACACCCGATCCACCCCATTGGACCCTAAACTGATGTTTTGGTGCGTTTCGTACCATTTGGGTGCATTTGGGACCTTTTGGTTGCCTTACGAAACTCGGTGCAAAACGGGCCGAACTAGTGCAAAAGTTCGTGAAACGAAGTCGCGTCGAAATTTTTCACAACGAATGCTCCCAATCCACCCCATTAGACCCTAAACTGACGTGCATTCGGGTTTTTTGGTTGTCTTACCAAACTCGGTGCATTCGGGTTTTTTGGTGGCCTTATGAAACTCGGTGCAAAACGGGCCAAACTAGTGCAAAAAGTTCTTGCCACGAAGTCGTTTCTGAATTTTTTGCAACGAACGCACCCGATCCACCCCATTGGACCCAAAACTGACATTTTGGTGCGTTTCATACTATTTGGGTGCATTCGGGACCATTTGGTTGCCTTATGAAACTCGATGCAAAACGGGCCAAACTAGTGCAAAAGTTCGTGCCATGAAGTCGCGTCGAAATTTTTCCCAACGAATGCACCCGATCCACCCCATTAGACCCTAAACTGGCGTTTTGGTGCGTTTCGTACTATTTGGGTGCATTCGGGGTTGTTTGGTTGCCTTACCAAACTCAGTGTAGAACGGGCCGAACTAGTACAAAAGTTCGTGCCACGAAGTCGCGTCGGAATTTTTCGTAACGAACGCACTCAATCCACCCCATTGGAACCTAAGCTAAAGTTTTGGTGCGTTTCGTACCATTTGGGTGCATTCGGGAACTTTTGGTTGCCTTACGAAACTCAGTGTACAAACGGGCCGAACTAGTGCATAAGTTCGTGCCACGAAGTCGCGTCGGAATTTTTCAAAATGAATGCTCCCAATCCACCCCATTAGACCCTAAACTGACGTGCATTCGGGTTTTTTTGGTTGCCTCATGAAACTCGGGGCAAAACGGGCTGAACTAGTGCAAAAGTTCGTACCACGAAGTCGCGTCAGAATTTTTCGCAACGAACGCACCCGATCCACCCCATTAGACCCTAAACTGACATTTTGGTGCATTTCGTACCATTTGGGTGCATTCGGAACCTTTTGGTTGCCTTTCGAAACTCGGTGCAAAACGGGCCGAACTAGTGCAAAATTTTGTGCCATGAAGTCGCGTCGGAATTTTTCCCAACGAACGCACCCGATCCACCCCATTAGACCCTAAACTGACATTTTGGTGCGTTTTGTACTATTTTGCTGCATTCGGGGCTGTTTGGTTGCCTTACCAAACTCGGTGTACAACGGGCCGAACTAGTACAAAAGTTCGTGCCACGAAGTCACTTCGGAATTTTTTGCAATGAACACACCCGATCCACCCCATTGGACCCTAAACTGATGTTTTGGTGCGTTTCGTACTATGTGGATGCATTCGGGAACCGTTTGGTTGCCTTTCGAAACTCGGTGCAAAAACGGGCCGAACTAGTGCAAAAGTTCGTGCCATGAAGTCGCGTCGGAATTTTCCCAACGAATGCACCCGATCCACCCCATTAGACCCTAAACTGACATTTTGGTGGGTTTCGTACTATTTTGCTGCATTCGGGGCTGTTTGGTTGCCTTACCAAACTCGGTGTACAACGGGCCGAACTAGTACAAAAGTTCGTGCCACGAAGTCGCATCGGAATTTTTTGCAATGAACACACCCGATCCACCCCATTGGACCCTAAACTGATGTTTTGGTGCGTTTCGTACCATTTGGGTGCATTCGGACCTTTGGTTGCCTTACGAAACGCTGTGCAAAACGGGCCGAACTAGTGGGAAAAGTTCGTGAAACGAAGTCGCGTTGGAATTTTTCACAACGAATGCTCCCCAATCCACCCAATTAGACCCTAAACTGACATGCATTCGGGTTTTTTGTTGCGTTTCATACTATTGGGTGCATTCGGGGCCGTTTGGTTGCCTAACGAAACTCGTGCAAAAACGGGCCGAACGAGTGCAAAAAAAGTTCGTGCCACGAAGTCGCGTCGGAAGTTTTCACAACGAACACACCCAATCCACCCCATTGAAGACCCGAAATAGATGTTTTGGTTCATTTCATACTAGGGCTGCAATTCGGGGGCCGTTTGGGTTGCCCATTACGAAACTCGGTGGCAAAACGGGCCGAACTAGTGCAAAAAGTTCGTGCCATGAAAGTCACATCGGAATTTTTTTGCAACGAACGCACACCGATCCTTCCATTGACCCAAAACTAACTGTTTTGGTGTGGTTTCCGTACCATTTGGGGTGCATAACCTTTTGGTTGCCTTACGAACTCGGTGCAAAACGGACCGAACTAGTGCATAAGGTCGGGGCCACGAAGTCGCGTCAGAATTTTCACAACGAACGCAACCAAGCCACCCAATTAGACCCTAAACTGTCGTTTTGGTGCATTTCATTCATAGTATTTGGGTGCATTCGGGACCGTTGGTTGCCTTACGAAACTCGGTGCGAAACGGGCCGAACTAGTGCAAAAGTTTGTGCCACGAAGTCGCGTCAGAATTTTTCGCAACGAACGCACCCGATCCACCGCATCTGGACCCTAACTGAAGTTTTGGTGCATTCGGTACTATTTGGGTGCATTTCGGGCTGTTTGGTTGCCTTACCAAACTCAGTGTAGAACGGGCCGAACTAGTACAAAAGTTCGTGCCACGAAGTCGCGTCGGAATTTTTTGTAGCGAACGCACCCGATCCACCCCACTGGACCCTAAATTGACATTTTGGTGCATTTCGTACAATTTGGATGCATTCGGAACCAAAGGTTGCCTTACGAAACCTCGTGCAAAAACGGGCCGATCTAGTGGAAAAGTTCGTGAAACGAAGTCGCGTCGGAATTTTTCACAACGAACGCTCCCAATCCACCCCATTAAACCCTAAACTGACTTTTTTTTTGCCATTTTGTACTATTTGGTGTGCATTCGGGCTGTTTGGTTGCCTACCAACTCAGTGTACAACGGGCCGAACTATACAAAAGTTCGTGCCGCAAAGTCGCGTTCGGAATTTTTCAAAATGAATGCTCCCATCCACCCCATTAGACCCTAAACTGACGTGCAGTCGGGTTTTTTGGTTGCCTCATGAAACTCGGGGCAAACGGGCCTGAACTAGTGCAAAAGTTCGTACCACGAAGTCGCGTCAGAATTTTTCGCAACGAACGCACCCGATCCACCCCATTAGACCCTAAACTGACATTTTGGTGGCATTCGTACATTTGGGTGCATTCGGAACCTTTGGTTGCCTTTCGAAACTCGGTGGCAAAACGGGCCGAACTAGTGCAAAATTTTGTGCCATGAAGTCGCGTCGGAATTTTTCCCAACGACGCACCCGATCCACCCCATTAGACCCTAAAACTGACATTTTGGTGCGTTTTGTACTATTTTGCTGCATTCGGGGCTGTTTGGTTGCCTTACCA
The DNA here is from genome assembly GCF_016808335.1 of Panicum virgatum. Lineage (NCBI taxonomy): Eukaryota > Viridiplantae > Streptophyta > Magnoliopsida > Poales > Poaceae > Panicum > Panicum virgatum. The sequence continues at coordinate 24,913 of NW_024376754.1, forward strand.
AACTCGGTGTACAACGGGCCGAACTAGTACAAAAGTTCGTGCCACGAATCGCTTCGGAATTTTTTCAATGAACGCCCATCCACCCCTTGACCCTAAACTGTGTTTTGTGCGTTTCGTACCATTTGGGTGCATTCGGGACGTTTTGGTTGCCTTACGAAACTCGGTGCAAAACGGGCCGAACTAGGCAAAGTTCGTAAATGTCGCGTCGGAATTTTTTCGCAACGAATGCTCCCATCCACCCCATTGGACCCTAAACTGACGTTTTTGGTTTTTTGGTGCTCCGGGCAGGGTTTGGTGGCTTACAAAACTCGGTGCAAAACGGGCCGAACTAGTGCAAACGTTCGTGCCACGAAGTCGCGAATTTTTAGCAACGAACGCACCAAACCACCCCATTAGACCCTAAACTGATTTTTGGTGCGTTTCGTACTATTGGTGCATTCGGGACTTTTGCCTTAAAACTCGGTGCAAAACGGGCCGAACTAGTGCAAAAGTTCGTGCCGAAGTCGCGTCAGAATTTTTTCCAACGAATGCACCCGATCCACCCCATTGGACCCTAAACTTGACGTTTTGGTGCGTTTTGTACTATTTGGGTGCATTCGGGTTTTTGGTTGCCTTACGAAACACGGTGAAACGGCCGAACTAGTGCAAAAGTTCGTGCCATAAGTCACGTCGGAATTTTTCAACGAACGCACCAATCCCCCCATTGACCTAAACTATTTTGGTGCGTTTCGTACCATTTGGGTGCATTCGAGACCTTTTGGTTGCCTTACGAAACTCAGTGCAAAACGGGCCGAACTAGTGCAAAAGTTCGTGCCACGAAGTCGCGTCGGAATTTTTCACAACGAACCCAATCCACCCCATTAGCCCTAAACTGACGTTCATTCGGGTTTTTTGGTTGCCTCATGAACTCGGTGCAAAACGGGCCGAACTAGTGCAAAAGTTCGTGCCACGAAGTCGCGTCGAATTTTTTGCAAAGAACGCACCCGATCCTCCCCATTAGACCCTAAACTGACATTTTGGTGCGTTTCGTACCATTTGGGTGCATTCAACCTTTTGGTTGCCTTTCGAAACTCGGTGCAAAACGGGCCGAACTAGTGCAAAATTCGTGCCACGAAGTCGCGTCGTAATTTTTCCAACGAACGCACCATCCAC
>NW_024376755.1:0-26044 GCF_016808335.1 Panicum virgatum
GGCACGAACTTTACACTAGTTCGGCCCGTTTTGCACCGAGTTTCGTAAGGCAACCAAACGGCCCCGAATGCACACAAATAGTACGAAACACACCCAAAACATCATTTAGGGTCCAATGGGGTGGATCGGGTGCGTTTGTTGCGAAAATTCCAACGCGACGTCGTGGCACGAACTTTTGCACTAGTTCGCCGCGTTTTGCACCGAGTTTCGTAAGGCAACCAAATGTTCCTGAATGCACCCAATAATACGAAACGCCCCAAATATCAGTGTGGTACAATGGGGTGGATCGTGTGCGTTCGTTGCGAAAAATTATGATGCGACTTGTGGCACGAACTTTTGCACTAGTTCGGTCCGTTTTGCACCGAGTTTCGTAAGGCAAGCAAACATCCCAAGTGCACCCAAATAGTACGAAACACACAAAGCGTCAGTTTAGGGTCCAATGGGGGGGAATTCGGTGCGTTCGTGCAAAAAATTCCGACGCGACTTCGTGGAACGAACATTTTGCACTAGTTCGGCCCGTTTTTGCACCGAGTTTCGTAAGGCAACCAACAGTCCGAATGCACCCAAATAGTACGAAACACACCAAACTTCAGTTTAGGGTTCCAATGGGGCTGGATTGGGTGTGTTCGTTGCGACAAAATTCCGACGCGACTTCGGGCACGACCTTTTGCAACTAGTTCGCCCCGTTTTGCTCCGAGTTTTTTTAAGGCAACCAAACAGTCCCGAATGCACCCAAATAGAACAAAACGCACCAAAATGTCAGGTTGGGGTCCAATGGGGCAGTCAGATCGGGTGCGTTCGTGCGAAAAATTCCGACACGACTTCGTGGCACGAACTTTTGCACTAGTTCGGATCCGTTTTGCACCGAGTTTCGTAAGGCAAGCAAACATCCCGAATGCACCCAAACAGTACAAAACGCACCAAAACGTCAGTTTTAGAGTCCAATGGGGTGGATTGGGGTGCGTTCGTGCGAAAAATTCCGACGCGACTTTCTGGCACGAACTTTTGCACTAGTTCGGGCCTGTTTAGCACAGAGTTTGGTAAGGCAAATAAACGGCCCCCGAATGCACACAAATAGTACGAAACACCCCAAACATCAGTTTATGGTCCAATAGGGGTGGATCGGGTGCGTTCGTTGCGAAAAATTCCGACGCGACTTCGTGGCACGAACTTTGCACTAGTTCGGCCCGTTTTTGCACCGAGTTTCGTAAGGCAAGGCAAACGTCTCGAATGCACCCAAACAGTACGAAACGCACCAAAACGTCAGTTTAGGGTCCAATGGGGAGGATTGGTGCGTTCTTCGTGCGAAAAAATCCGATGCGACTTTCTGGCACGAACTTTTGCACTAGTTCGGCCGTTTGCACCGAGTTTCGTAAGGCAAGCAAACATCCCGAATGCACCCAAATAGTACGAAACACACCAAAACATCAATTTAGGGTCCAATGGGGTTGATTGTGTGCGTTCGTGCGAAAAATTCCGACGCGACTTCGGGGCACGAACTGTTACACTAGTTCGGCCCGTTTTGCACCGAGTTTCGTAAGGCAACCAAACGGCCCCGAATGCACACAAATAGTACGAAACACACCAAAACATCAGTTTAGGGTCCCAATGGGGTGGATTCGGGTGCGTTTGTTGCGGAAAATTCCAACGCGACGTCGTGGCACGAACTTTTGCACTAGTTCGCCGCGTTTTGCACCGAGTTTCGTAAGGCAACCAAATGTTCCTGAATGCACACAAATAATACGAAACGCCCCAAAATATCAGTGTAGCGTACAATGGGGTGGATCGTGTGCGTTCGTTGCGAAAAATTATGATGCGACTTTGTGGCACGAACTTTTGCACTAGTTCGGTCCGTTTTGCACCGAGTTTCGTAAGGCAAGCAAACATCCCAAGTGCACCCAAATAGTACGAAACACACCAAAGCGTCAGTTTAGGTTCCAATGGGGTGAATTCGGTGCGTTCGTGCCAAAAAATTCCGACGCAGACTTCGTGGCACGAACATTTGCACTAGTCGGCCCGTTTTTCACCGAGTTTCGTAAGGCAACCCAAACAGTCCTGAATGCACCCAAATAGTACGAAACACACCAAAACTTCAGTTAGGGTCCAATGGGGTGGATTGGGTGTGTTCGTTGCGAAAAATTCCGACGCGACTTCGTTGCACGACTTTTGCACTAGTTCGCTCCCGTTTTGCTCCGCAGTTTTTTAAGGCAACCAAACAGTCCGAATGCACCCAAATAGAACAAAACGCACCAAAACGTCAGGTTGGGGTCCAATGGGGCAGATCGGGTGCGTTCGTTGCAGAAAAATTCCGACACGACTTCGTGGCACGAACTTTTGCACTAGTTCGGTCCGTCCTTTTGCACCGAGTTTCGTAAGGCAAAGCAAACATCCGAATGCACCCAACCAGTACAAAACGCACCAAACGTCAGTTTAGAGTCCAATGGGGTGGATTGGGTGCGTTCGTGCGGAAAAATTTCCGACGCGACTTCTGGCACGAACTTTGCACTAGTTCGGCCTGTTTAGGCACAGAGTTTGGTAAGGCAAATAAACGGCCCCGAATGCACACAAATAGTACGAAAACACCCCAAAACATCAGTTTATGGTCCAAAGGGGTGGATCGGGTGCGTTCGTTGCGAAAAATTCCGACGCGACTTCGTGGCACGAACTTTTGCACTAGTTCGGCCCGTTTTGCTCTCCGAGTTTTGTAAGGCAACCCAAACGGTCCCGAATGCACCCCAAATAGAACAAAACGCACCAAAACGTCAGGTTGGGGTCCAGTGGGGCGGATCGGGTGCGTTCATTGTGAAAAATTCCGACGCGACTTCGTGGCACGAACTTTTGCACTAGCTCGGCCCGTTTTGCAATGAGTTTCGTAAGGCAACCAAATGGTCCCGAATGCACCAAATAGAACAAAAGGCACCAAAACGTCAGTTTAGGATCCAATGTGGTGGATTGGGTGCGTTTGTTGCGAAAAATTCCGATGCGACTTCGGGGCACGAACTTTTGCACTAGTTCGGTTCGTTTAGCACAGAGTTTCGTAAGGCAACTAAACGGCCCCGAATGCAACACAAATAGTACGAAACTGCCCCAAAACATCAATTTAGGGTGGATCGGGTGTGTTCGTTGCGAAAAATTCCGACGCGACTTCGTGGCACGAACTTTAGGAATAGTTCGGCCCGTTTTGCATCGGGTTTCGTAAGGCAATCAAATAGTCCCGAATGCACCCAAATACTATGAAATGCACCAAAACGTAGTTTAGGATCCAATGGGGTGGATTGGGAGCGTTCGTTGAGAAAAATTCCGACGCGCCTTCGAGGGCACGAACTTTTGCACTAGTTCGACCCATTTTGCACCGAGTTTCGTAAGGCAAGCAAACATCCCGAACGCACCCAAACAGTACAAAACGCACCAAACGTCAGTTTAGGGTCCAATGGGGTGGATTGGGTGCGTTCGTGCGAAAAATTCCGATGCGACTTTGTGGCACGAACTTTTGCACTAGTTCGGCCCGTTTTGCCACCGAGTTTCGTAGGCAAGCAAACATCTCGAATACACCAAAACAATATGAAACGCACCAAAACGTCAGTTTAGGGTCCAATGGGGTGGATTGGGTGCGTTCGTGGGAAAAAATTCCGACGCGACTTCGTGGCACGAACTTTTGCACTAGTTCGGTCCGTTTTGCGCCGAGTTTCGTAACGCAAGCAAACATCCCAAGTGCACCAAATAGTACAAAACACACCAAAACGTCAGTTTAGGGTCCAACGGGGTGGATTGGGTGCGTTCGTTGTGAAAAATTCCGACGTGACTTCGTGACACGAACTTTTGCACTAGTTCGGCCCCGTTTTGCACGAGTTTCGTAAGGCAAGCAAACATCCCGAGTGCGCCCAAACAGTAAGAAATGCACCCAAAACGTCAGTTTAGGGTCCAATGGGGCGGATTGGGTGCGTTCGTGCGAAAAATTCTGACGCTACTTTCTGGCACAAACTTTTGCACTAGTTCGGCCCGTTTTGCACCGAGTTTCGTAAGGCAAGCAAACGTCCCGAATGCACCCAAATAGTACGAAACGCACCAAAACGTCAGTTTAGGGTGTAATGGGGTGGATTGGGTGCGTTTCGTGCAAAAAATTCCGACGCGACTTTGTGGCACGAACTTTTGCACTAGTTCGACCCATTTTGCACCGAGTTTCGTAAGGCAAGCAAACATCCCGAATGCACCCAAACAGTACGAAACGCACCAAAACATCAGTTTAGGGTGCAATGGGGATGATTGGGTGCGTTCGTGCGAAAAATTCCGACGCGACTTTGTGGCACGAACTTTTGCACTAGTTCGGCACGTTTTGCACCGAGTTTCGTTAAGGCAAGCAAACATCCCGAATGCACCCAAACAGTACAAAATGCCACCAAACGTCAGTTTAGGGTCCAATGGGTGTGGATTGGGTGCGTTCGTGTGAAAAATTCCGACGCGACTTCGTGGCACGACCTTTTGCACTAGGTTCGCCCCGTTTTTGCTCCGAGTTTTTTAAGGCAACCAAACAGTCCCGAATACACCCAAATAGAACAAAACGCACCAAAACGTCAGCTTGGGGTCCAATGGGGCAGATCGGGTGCGTTCATTGCGAAAAAATTCTGACGCGACTTCGTGGCACGAACTTTTTGCACTAGTTCGGCCCGTTTTGCTCCGAGTTTTGTAAGGCAACCAAACGGTTCCAAATGCACCCAAATAGACCAAACGTCAGGTTGGGGTCCAGTGGGGCGGATCGGGTGCGTTCGTTGTGAAAAAATCCAACGCGACTTCGTGGCACGAACTTTTGCACTAGCTCGGCCCGTTTTTGCAATGAGTTTCGTAAGGCAACCAAATGGTCCCGAATGCACCCAAATAGTACAAAAGGCACCAAAATGTCAGTTTAGGATCCAATGTGGTGGATTGGGTGCGTTTGTTGCGAAAAATTCCGATGCGACTTCGGGGCACAAACTTTTTGCACTAGTTCGGTCCGTTTTAGCACAGAGTTTCGTAAGGCGACTAAACGGCCCCGAATGCACACAAATAGTACGAAACGACCCAAAACATCAAATTAGGGTGGATCGGGTGCGTTCGTTGCGAAAAATTCCGACGCGACTTCGTGGCACGAACTTTTGGACTAGTTCGGCCCGTTTTGCATCGGGTTATCGAAAGGCAATCAAATAGTCCCGAATGCACCCAAATAGTACGAAATGCACCAAAACGTCGGTTTAGGGTCCAATGGGGTGGATTTGGTGCGTTCGTTGAGAAAAATTCCGACGCGCCTTCGTGTCACGAACTTTTGCACTAGTTCGACCCATTTTGCACCGAGTTTCATAAGGCAAGCAAACATCCCGAATTCATCCAAACAGTACGAAACGCACCAAAACGTCAGTTTAGGGTCCAATGGGGTGGATTGGGTGCGTTCGTGCGAAAAATTCCAACGCGACTTTGTGGCACGAACTTTTGCACTAGTTCGGCCCGTTTTGCACCGAGTTTCGTAAGGCAAGCAAACGTCCCGAATACACCAAAACAATATGAAACGCACCAAAACGTCAGTTTAGGGTCCAATGGGGTGGATTGGGTGCGTTCGTGGGAAAAATTCCGACGCGACTTCGTGGCACGAACTTTTGCACTAGTTCGGCCCGTTTTGCACCGAGTTTCGTAAGGCAAGCAAACGTCCCGAATGCACCCAAGCAGTAAGAAACGCACCAAAATGTCAGTTTAGAGTCCAATGGGGTGGATTAGGTGCGTTCGTGCGAAAAATTCCGACGCAACTTTCTGGCACGAACTTTTGCACTAGTTCGGCCCGTTTTGCACCGAGTTTCGTAAGGCAACCAAACGTCCCGAATGCACCCAAACAGTACGAAACGCACCAAAACGTCAGTTTAGGGTCCAATGGGGTGGATTGGGTGCGTTCGTGTGAAAAATTCCGACGCGACTTCGTGGCACGACCTTTTGCACTAGTTCGCCCCGTTTTGCTCCGAGTTTTTTAAGGCAACCAAACAGTCCGAATACACCCAAATAGAACAAACGCACCAAAACGTCAGCTTGGGGTCCAATGGGGCAGATCGGGTGCGTTCATTGCGAAAAATTCCGACGCGACTTCGTGGCACGAACTTTTGCACTAGTTCGGTCCGTTTGCACCGAGTTTCGTAACACAAGCAAACATCCCAAGTGCACCCAAATAGTACGAAACACACCCAAACGTCAGTTTAGGGTCCAATGGGGTGGATTGGGTGCGTTCGTTGTGAAAAATTCCGACGTGACTTCGTGGCACGAACTTTTGCACTACTTCGGCCCGTTTTGCACCAAGTTTCGTAAGGCAAGCAAACATCCCGAATGCACCCAAACAGTACGAAACGCACCAAAACGTCAGTTTAGGGTGCAATGGGGTGGATTGGGGTGCGTTCGTGTGAAAATTCCGACGCGACTTTGTGGCACGAACTTTTGCACTAGTTCGGCCCGTTTTTGCACCCAGTTTTGTAAGGCAAGCAAACATCCCGAATGCACCCAAACAGTAGAAAACGCACCATAACGTCAGTTTAGGGTCCAATGGGGTGGATTGGGTGCGTTCGAGCGAAAAATTCCAACGCGACTTTGTGGCACGAACTTTTGCACTAGTTCGGCCCGTTTTGCACCGAGTTTCGTAAGGCAAGCAAACGTCCCGAATACACCCAAACAATATGAAACGCACCAAAACGTCAGTTTAGGGTCCAATGGGTGGATTGGGTGCGTTCGTGTGAAAAATTCCGACGCAACTTAGTGGCACGAACTTTTGCACTAGTTCGGCCCGTTTTGCACCGAGTTTCGTAAGGCAAGCAAACATCCCGAATGCGCCCAAACAGTAAGAAATGCACCAAAACGTCAGTTTAGGGTCCAATGGGGCGGATTGGGTGCATTCGTGCGAAAAATTCCGACGCTACTTTATGGCACAAACTTTTGCACTAGTTCGGCCCGTTTTGCACCGAGTTTCGTAAGGCAAGCAAACATCCCGAATGCGCCCAAACAGTAAGAAATGCACCAAAATGTCAGTTTAGGGTCCAATGGGGCGGATTGGGTGCGTTCGTGCGAAAAATTATGATGCTACTTTCTGGCACAAACTTTTGCACTAGTTCGGCCCGTTTTGCACCGAGTTTCGTAAGACAAGCAAACGTCCCGAATGCACCCAAATAGTACGAAACGCACCAAAACGTCAGTTTAGGGTGTAATGGGGTGGATTGGGTGCGTTCGTGTGAAAAAATTCCGACGCGACTTTGTGGCACGAACTTTTGCGCTAGTTCGGCCCGTTTTCCACAGAGTTTCGTAAGGCAAACCAAATGGTCCCGAATGCACCCAAGTAGTACAAAAGGCACAAAAACATCAGTTTAGGATCCAATGTGGTGGATTGGGTGAGTTTGTTGCGAAAAATTCCGATGCGACTTCGGGGCACGAACCTTTGCACTAGTTCGGTCCGTTTAGCACAGAGTTTCGTAAGGCAAATAAACGGCCCCGAATGCACACAAATAGTACGAACACCCCAAAACATCAGTTTATGGTCCAATGGGGTGGATCGGGTGCGTTCGTTGCGAAAAATTCCGACGCGACTTCGTGGCACGAACTTTTGCACTAGTTCGGCCCGTTTTGCTCCGAGTTTTGTAAGGCAACCAAACGGTCCCGAATGCACCCAAATAGAACAAAACGCACCAAAACGTCAGGTTGGAGTCCAGTGGGGCGGATCGGGTGCGTTCGTTTTGAAAAATTCCGACGTGACTTCGTGGCACGAACTTTTGCACTAGCTCGGCCCGTTTTGCAATGAATTTCGAAGGCAACTAAATGGTCCCGAATGCACCCAAATAGAACAAAAGGCACCAAAACGTCAGTTTAGGATCCAATGTGGTGGATTGGGTGAGTTTGTTGCGAAAAATTCCGATGCGACTTCGGGGCACGAACTTTTGCACTAGTTCGGTTCGTTTAGCACAGAGTTTCGTAAGGCAACTAAACGGCCCCGAATGCACACAAATAGTACGAAACGCCCCAAAACATCAATTTAGGGTGGATCGGGTGTGCTCGTTGCGAAAAATTCCGACGCGACTTCGTGGCACGAAATTTAGGACTAGTTCGGCCCGTTTTGCATCGGGTTTCGTAAGGCAATCAAATAGTCCCGAATGCACCCAAATACTACGAAATGCACCAAAACGTCAGTTTAGGATCCAATGGGGTGGATTGGGTGCGTTCGTTGAGAAAAATTCCGACGCGCCTTCGTGGCACGAACTTTTGCACTAGTTCGACCCATTTTGCACCGAGTTTCGTAAGGCAAGCAAACATCCCGAACGCACCCAAACAGTACAAAACGCACCAAAACATCAGTTTAGGGTCCAATGGGGTGGATTGGGTGCGTTCGCGCGAAAAATTCCGATGCGACTTTGTGGCACGAACTTTTGCACTAGTTCGGCCCGTTTTGCACCGAGTTTTGTAAGGCAACCAAACGGCCCCGAATGCACACAAATAGTACGAAACGCACCAAAACATCAGTTTTGGGTCCAATGGGGTGGATCGGGTGCATTTGTTGCGGAAAATTCCAACGCGACGTCGTGACACGAACTTTTGCACTAGTTCGCCGCGTTTTGCACCGAGTTTCGTAAGGCAACCAAATGTTCCCGAATGCACACAAATAATACGAAACGCCCCAAAATATCAGTGTAGCGTACAATGGGGTGGATCGTGTGCGTTCGTTGCGAAAAATTATGATGCGACTTTGTGGCACGAACTTTTGCACTAGTTCGGTCCGTTTTGCACCGAGTTTCGTAAGGCAAGCAAACATCCCAAGTGCACCCAAATAGTACGAAACACACCAATGCGTCAGTTTAGGGTCCAATGGGGTGAATTCGGTGCATTCGTGCAAAAAATTCCGACGCGACTTCGTGGCACGAACATTTGCACTAGTTCGGCCCGTTTTTCACCGAGTTTCGTAAGGCAACCAAACAGTCCTGAATGCACCCAAATAGTACGAAACACACCAAAACTTCAGTTTAGGGTCCAATGGGGTGGATCGGGTGCGTTCGTTGCGAAAAATTCCGATGCGACTTCGTGGCACGAACTTTTGCACTAGTTCGGCCCGTTTTGCTCCGAGTTTTGTAAGGCAACCAAACGGTCCCGAATGCACCCAAATAGAACAAAACGCACCAAAACGTCAGGTTGGGGTCCAGTGGGGCGGATCGGGTGCGTTCGTTGTGAAAAAATTCCGACGCGACTTCGTGGCACGAACTTTTGCACTAGCTCGGCCCGTTTTGCAATGAGTTTCGTAAGGCAACCAAATGGTCCCGAATTCTCCCAAATAGAACAAAAGGCACCAAAATGTCAGTTTAGGATCCAATGTGGTGGATTGGGTGCGTTTGTTGCGAAAAATTCCGATGCGACTTCGGGGCACGAACTTTTGCACTAGTTCGGTTCATTTAGCACAGAGTTTCGTAAGGCAACTAAACGGCCCCGAATGCACACAAATAGTACGAAACGCCCCAAAACATCAATTTAGGGTGGATCGGGTGTGTTCGTTGCGAAAAATTCCGACGCGACTTCGTGGCACGACCTTTTGCACTAGTTCGCCCCGTTTTGCTCCGAGTTTTTTAAGGCAACCAAACAGTCCCGAATGCACCCAAATAGAACAAAACGCACCAAAACATCAGGTTGGGGTCCAATGGGGCAGATCGGGTGCGTTCGTTGCGAAAAATTCCGACACGACTTCGTGGCACGAACTTTTGCACTAGTTCGGTCCGTTTTGCACCGAGTTTCGTAAGGCAAGCAAACATCCCGAATGCACCCAAACAGTACAAAACGCACCAAAACGTCAGTTTAGAGTCCAATGGGGTGGATTGGGTGCGTTCGTGCGAAAAATTCCGACGCGACTTTCTGAAACGAACTTTTGCACTAGTTCGGCCTGTTTTGCACCGAGTTTCGTAAGGCAACCAAACGTCCCGAATGCACCCAAACAATATGAAACGCACCAAAACGTCAGTTTAGGATCCAATGGGGTGGATTGGGTGCGTTCGTTGAGAAAAATTCCGACGCGCCTTCGTGGCACGAACTTTTGCACTAGTTCGACCCATTTTGCACCGAGTTTCGTAAGGCAAGCAAACATCCCGAACGCACCCAAACAGTACAAAACGCACCAAAACGTCAGTTTAGGGTCCAATGGGGTGGATTGGGTGCGTTCATGCGAAAAATTCCAATGCGACTTTGTGGCACGAACTTTTGCACTAGTTCGGCCCGTTTTGCACCGAGTTTCGTAAGGCAAGCAAACGTCCCGAATACACCAAAACAATATGAAACGCACCAAAACGTCAGTTTAGGGTCCAATTGGGTGGATTGGGTGCGTTCGTGGGAAAAATTCCGACGCGACTTCGTGGCACGAACTTTTGCACTAGTTCGGCCTGTTTTGCACCGAGTTTCGTAAGGCAAGGAAACGTCCCGAATGCACCCAAACAGTAAGAAATGCACCAAAACGTCAGTTTAGGGTCCAATGGGGTGGATTGGGTGCGTTCGTGCGAAAAATTCCGACGCGACTTTCTGGCACGAACTTTTGCACTAGTTCGGCCCGTTTTGCACCGAGTTTCGTAAGGCAAGCAAACGTCTCGAATGCACCCAAACAGTACGAAACGCACCAAAACGTCAGTTTAGGGTCCAATGGGGAGGATTGGGTGCGTTCGTGCGAAAAAATCCGATGCGACTTTGTGGCACGAACTTTTGCACTAGTTCGGCCCGTTTTGCACCGAGTTTCGAAAGGCAAGCAAACATCCCGAATGCACCCAAATAGTACGAAACACACCAAAACACCAGTTTAGGGTCCAATGGGGTTGATTGTGTGCGTTCGTGCAAAAATTCCGACGCGACTTCGGGGCACGAACTTTTACACTAGTTCGGCCCGTTTTGCACCGAGTTTCGTAAGGCAACCAAACAGCCCCGAATGCACACAAATAGTACGAAACGCACCAAAACATCAGTTTAGGGACCATTGGGGTGGATCGGGTGCCTTTGTTGCGGAAAATTCCAACGCGACGTCGTGACACGAACTTTTGCACTAGTTCGCCGCGTTTTGCACCGAGTTTCGTAAGGCACCCAAATGTTCCCGAATGCACACAAATAATACGAAACGCCCCAAAATATCAGTGTAGCATACAATGGGGTGGATCGTGTGCGTTCGTTGCGAAAAATTATGATGCGACTTTGTGGCACGAACTTTTGCACTAGTTCGGTCCGTTTTGCACCGAGTTTCGTAAGGCAAGCAAACATCCCAAGTGCACCCAAATAGTACGAAACACACCAAAGCGTCAGTTTAGGGTCCAATGGGGTGAATTCGGTGCGTTCGTGCAAAAAATTCCGACGCGACTTCGTGGCACGAACATTTGCACTATTCGGCCCATTTTTCACCGAGTTTCGTAAGGCAACCAAACAGTCCTGAATGCACCCAAATAGTACGAAACACACCAAAACTTCAGTTTAGGGTCCAATGGGGTGGATTGGGTGTGTTCGTTGCGAAAAATTCCGAAGCGACCTTCGTGGCACGACCTTTTGCACTAGTTCGCCCCGTTTTGCTCCGAGTTTTTTAAGGCAACCAAACAGTCCCGAATGCACCCAATAGAACAAAACGCACCAAAACGTCAGGTTGGGGTCCAATGGGGCAGATCGGGTGCGTTCGTGCGAAAAATTCCGACGCGACTTTCTGGCACGAACTTTTGCACTAGTTCGGCCTGTTTAGCACAGAGTTTCGTAAGGCAAATAAACGGCCCCGAATGCACACAAATAGTACGAAACACCCCAAAACATCAGTTTATGGTCCAATGGGGTGGATCGGGTGCGTTCGTTGCGAAAAATTCCGATGCGACTTCGTGGCACGAACTTTTGCACTAGTTCGGCCTGTTTTGCTCCCATTTTTGTAAGGCAACCAAACGGTCCCGAATGCACACATATAGAACAAAACGCACCAAAACGTCAGGTTGGGGTCCAGTGGGGCGGATCGGGTGCGTTCGTTGTGAAAAATTCCGACGCGACTTCGTGGCACGAACTTTTGCACTAGCTCGGCCCGTTTTGCAATGAGTTTCGTAAGGCAACCAAATGGTCCCGAATGCAACCAAATAGAACAAAAAGGCACCAAAACGTCAGTTTAGGATCCAATGTGGTGGATTGGGTGCGTTTGTTGCGAAAAATTCCGATGCGACTTCGGGGCACGAACTTTTGCACTAGTTCGGTTCGTTTAGCACAGAGTTTCGTAAGGCAACTAAACGGCCCCGAATGCACACAAATAGTACGAAATGCCCCAAAACATCAATTTAGGGTGGATCGGGTGTGTTCGTTGCGAAAAATTCCGACGCGACTTCGTGGCACGAACTTTAGGACTAGTTCGGCCCGTTTTGCATCGGGTTTCGTAAGGCAATCAAATAGTCCCGAATGCACCCAAATACTACGAAATGCACCAAAACGTCAGTTTAGGATCCAATGGGGTGGATTGGGTGCGTTCGTTGAGAAAAATTCCGACGCGCCTTCGTGGCACGAACTTTTGCACTAGTTCGACAAATTTTGCACCGAGTTTCGTAAGGCAAGCAAACATCCCGAACGCACCCAAACAGTACAAAACGCACCAAAACGTCAGTTTAGGGTCCAATGGGGTGGATTGGGTGCGTTCGTGCGAAAAATTCCGATGCGACTTTGTGGCACGAACTTTTGCACTAGTTCGGCCAGTTTTGCACCGAGTTTCGTAAGGCAAGCAAACGTCCCGAATACACCAAAACAATATGAAACGCACCAAAACGTCAGTTTAGGGTCCAATTGGGTGGATTGGGTGCGTTCGTGGGAAAAATTCCGACGCGACTTCGTGGCACGAACTTTTGCACTAGTTCGGCCCGTTTTGCACCGAGTTTCGTAAGGCAAGCAAACGTCCCGAATGCACCCAAACAGTAAGAAATGCACCAAAACGTCAGTTTAGGGTCCAATGGGGTGGATTGGGTGCGTTCGTGCGAAAAATTCCGACGCGACTTTCTGGCACGAACTTTTGCACTAGTTCGGCCCGTTTTGCACCGAGTTTCGTAAGGCAAGCAAACGTCTCGGATGCACCCAAACAGTACGAAACGGACCAAAACGTCAGTTTAGGGTCCAATGGGGAGGATTGGGTGCGTTCGTGCGAAAAAATCCGATGCGACTTTGTGGCACGAACTTTTGCACTAGTTCGGCCCGTTTTGCACCGAGTTTCGTAAGGCAAGCAAACGTCCCGAATACACCAAAATAATATGAAACGCACCAAAACGTCAGTTTAGGGTCCAATTGGGTGGATTGGGAGGCATTCGTGGGAAAAATTCCGACGCGAACTTCGTGGCACGAACTTTTGCACTAGTTCGGCCCGTTTTGCACCGAGTTTCGTAAGGCAAGCAAACATCCCGAACGCACCCAAACAGTACAAAACGCACCAAACGTCAGTTTAGGGTCCAATGGGGTGGATTGGGTGCGTTCGTGCGAAAAATTCCGAAGCGACTTTGTGGCACGAACTTTTGCACTAGTTCGGCCAGTTTTGCAACCGAGTTTCGTAAGGCAAGCAAACGTCCCGAATACACCAAAATAATATGAAACGCACCAAAACGTCAGTTTAGGGTCCAATTGGGTGGATTGGGTGCGTTCGTGGAAAAAATTCCGACGCGACTTTGTGGCACAGAACTTTTGCACTAGTTCGGCACGTTTGCACCGAGTTTCGTAAGGCAAGCAAACATCCCGAATGCACCCAAACAGTACAAAATGCACCAAAACGTCAGTTTAGGGTCCAATGGGTGGATTGGGTGCGTTCGTGTGAAAAAGTCCGACGCGACTTCGTGGCACGACCTTTTGCACTAGTTCGCCCCGTTTGCTCCGAGTTTTTTAAGGCAACCAAAACAGTCCCGAATACACCCAAATAGAACAAAACGCACCAAACGTCAGCTTGGGGTCCAATGGGGCAGATCGGGTGCGTTCATTGCGAAAAATTCTGACGCGACTTCGTGGCACGAACTTTTGCACTAGTTCGGCCCGTTTTGCTCCGAGTTTTGTAAGGCAACCAAACGGTTCCATATGCACCCAAATAGACCAAAACGTCAGGTTGGGGGTCCAGTGGGGCGGATCGGGTGCGTTCGTTGTGAAAAAATCCAACGCGACTTCGTGGCACGAACTTTTGCACTAGCTCGGCCCGTTTTGCAATGAGTTTCGTAAGGCAACCAAATGGTCCCGAATGCACCCAAATAGTACAAAAGGCACCAAAATGTCAGTTTAGGATCCAATGTGGTGGATTGGGTGCGTTTGTTGCGAAAAATTCCGATGCGACTTCGGGGCACAAACTTTTGCACTAGTTCGGTCCGTTTAGCACAGAGTTTCGTAAGGCGACTAAACGGCCCCCGAATGCACACAAATAGTACGAAACGACCCAAACATCAATTAGGGTGGATCGGGGGCGTTCGTTGCGAAAAATTCCGACGCGACTTCGTGGCACGAACTTTTGGACTAGTTCGGCCCGTTTTGCATCGGGTATCGTAAAGGCAATCAAATAGTCCCGAATGCACCCAAATAGTACGAAATGCACCAAAACGTCGGTTTAGGGTCCAATGGGGTGGATTTGGTGCGTTCGTTGAGAAAAATTCCGACGCGCCTTCGTGTCACGAACTTTTGCACTAGTTCGACCCATTTTGCACCGAGTTTCAGTAAGGCAAGCAAACATCCCGAATTCACCCAAACAGTACGAAACGCACCAAAACGTCAGTTTAGGGTCCAATGGGGTGGATTGGGTGCGTTCGTGCGAAAAATTCCAACGCGACTTTGTGGCACGAACTTTTGCACTAGTTCGGCCCGTTTGCACCGAGTTTCGTAAGGCAAGCAAACGTCCCGAATACACCAAACAATATGAAACGCACCAAAACGTCAGTTTAGGGTCCAATGGGGTGGATTGGGTGCGTTCGTGGGAAAAATTCCTACGCGACTTCGTGGCACGAACTTTTGCACTAGTTCGGCCCGTTTTGCACCGAGTTTCGTAAGGCAAGCAAACGTCCCGAATGCACCCAAGCAGTAAGAAACGCACCAAAATGTCAGTTTAGAGTCCAATGGGGTGGATTAGGTGCGTTCGTGCGAAAAATTCCGACGCAACTTTCTGGCACGAACTTTTGCACTAGTTCGGCCCGTTTTGCACCGAGTTTCGTAAGGCAACCAAACGTCCCGAATGCACCCAAACAGTACGAAACGCACCAAAACGTCAGTTTATGGTCCAATGGGGTGGATTGGGTGCGTTCGTGTGAAAAATTCCGACGCGACTTCGTGGCACGACCTTTTGCACTAGTTCGCCCCGTTTTGCTCCGAGTTTTTTAAGGCAACCAAACAGTGCCCGAATACACCCAAATAGAACAAAACGCACCAAAACGTCAGCTTGGGGTCCCAATGGGGCAGATCGGGTGCGTTCATTGCGAAAAATTCCGACGCGACTTCGTGGCACGAACTTTTGCACTAGTTCGGTCCGTTTTGCACGAGTTTCGTAACACAAGCAAACATCCCAAGTGCACCCAAATAGTACGAAACACACCAAAACGTCAGTTTAGGGTCCAATGGGTGGATTGGGTGCGTTCGTTGTGAAAAATTCCGACGTGACTTCGTGGGCACGAACTTTTGCACTACTTCGGCCCGTTTTGCACCAAGTTTCGTAAGGCAAGCAAACATCCCGAATGCACCCAAACAGTACGAAACGCACCAAAACGTCAGTTTAGGGTGCAATGGGGTGGATTGGGTGCGTTCGTGTGAAAAAATTCCGACGCGACTTTGTGGCACGAACTTTTGCACTAGTTCGGCCCGTTTTGCACCCAGTTTTGTAAGGCAAGCAAACATCCCGAATGCACCCAAACAGTAGAAAACGCACCATAACGTCAGTTTAGGGTCCAATGGGGTGGATTGGGTGCGTTCGAGCGAAAAATTCCAACGCGACTTTGTGGCACGAACTTTTGCACTAGTTCGGCCCGTTTTGCACCGAGTTTCGTAAGGCAAGCAAACGTCCCGAATACACCCAAACAATATGAAACGCACCAAAACGTCAGTTTAGGGTCCAATGGGGTGGATTGGGTGCGTTCGTGTGAAAAAATTCCGACGCAACTTAGTGGCACGAACTTTTGCACTAGTTCGGCCCGTTTGCACCGAGTTTCGTAAGGCAAGCAAACATCCCGAATGCGCCCAAACAGTAAGAAATGCACCAAAACGTCAGTTTAGGGTCCAATGGGGCGGATTGGGTGCATTCGTGCGAAAAATTCCGACGCTACTTTATGGCACAAACTTTTGCACTAGTTCGGCCCGTTTTGCACCGAGTTTCGTAAGGCAAGCAAACATACCGAATGCGCCCAAACAGTAAGAAAATGCACCAAAATGTCAGTTTAGGGTCCAATGGGGCGGATTGGGTGCGTTCGTGCCGAAAAATTATGATGCTACTTTCTGGCACAACTTTTGCACTAGTTCGGCCCGTTTTGCACCGAGTTTCGTAAGACAAGCAAACGTCCCGAATGCACCCAAATAGTACGAAACGCACCAAAACGTCAGTTTAGGGTGGTAATGGGGTGGATTGGGTGCGTTCGTGTGAAAATTCCGACGCGACTTTGTGGCACGAACTTTTGCGCTAGTTCGGCCCGTTTTCCACAGAGTTTCGTAAGGCAACCAAATGGTCCCGAATGCACCCAGTAGTACAAAAGGCACAAAAACATCAGTTTAGGATCCAATGTGGTGGATTGGGTGAGTTTGTTGCGAAAAAATTCCGATGCGACTTCGGGGCACGAACCTTTGCACTAGTTCGGTCCGTTTAGCACAGAGTTTCGTAAGGCAAATAAACGGCCCCGAATGCACACAAATAGTACGAAACACCCCAAAACATCAGTTTATGGTCCAATGGGGTGGATCGGGTGCGTTCGTTGCGAAAAATTCCGACGCGACTTCGTGGCACGAACTTTTGCACTAGTTCGGCCCGTTTTGCTCCGAGTTTTGTAAGGCAACCAAACGGTCCCGAATGCACCCAAATAGAACAAAACGCACCAAAACGTCAGGTTGGAGTCCAGTGGGGCGGATCGGGTGCGTTCGTTTTGAAAAATTCCGACGTGACTTCGTGGCACGAACTTTTGCACTAGCTCGGCCCGTTTTGCAATGAATTTCGAAGGCAACTAAATGGTCCCGAATGCACCCAAATAGAACAAAAGGCACCAAAACGTCAGTTTAGGATCCAATGTGGTGGATTGGGTGAGTTTGTTGCGAAAAAATTCCGATGCGACTTCGGGGCACGAACTTTTGCACTAGTTCGGTTCGTTTAGCACAGAGTTTCGTAAGGCAACTAAACGGCCCCGACTGCACACAAATAGTACGAAACGCCCCAAAACAATCAATTTAGGGTGGATCGGGTGTGCTCGTTGCGAAAAATTCCGACGCGACTTCGTGGCACGAAATTTAGGACTAGTTCGGCCCGTTTGCATCGGGTTTCGTAAGGCAATCAAATAGTCCCGAATGCACCCAAATACTACGAAATGCACCAAAACGTCAGTTTAGGATCCAATGGGGTGGATTGGGTGCGTTCGTTGAGAAAATTCCGACGCGCCTTCGTGGCACGAACTTTTGCACTAGTTCGACCCATTTTGCACCGAGTTTCGTAAGGCAAGCAAACATCCCGAACGCACCCAAACAGTACAAAACGCACCAAACATCAGTTTAGGGTCCAATGGGGTGGATTGGGTGCGTTCGCTGGCGAAAAATTCCGATGCGACTTTGTGGCACGAACTTTTGCACTAGTTCGGCCCGTTTTGCACCGAGTTTCGTAAGGCAACCAAACGGCCCCGAATGCACACAAATAGTACGAAACGCACCAAAACATCAGTTTTGGGTCCAATGGGGTGGATCGGGTGCATTTGTTGCGGAAAAATTCCAACGCGACGTCGTGACACGAACTTTTGCACTAGTTCGCCGCG
Source organism: Panicum virgatum (assembly GCF_016808335.1). Lineage (NCBI taxonomy): Eukaryota > Viridiplantae > Streptophyta > Magnoliopsida > Poales > Poaceae > Panicum > Panicum virgatum. The sequence continues at coordinate 17,958 of NW_024376755.1, forward strand.
TTTGCACCGAGTTTCGTAAGGCAACCAAATGTTCCCGAATGCACACAAATAATACGAAACGCCCCAAAATATCAGTGTAGCGTACAATGGGGTGGATCGTGTGCGTTCGTTGCGAAAAATTATGATGCGACTTTGTGGCACGAACTTTTGCACTAGTTCGGTCCGTTTTGCACCGAGTTTCGTAAGGCAAGCAAACATCCCAAGTGCACCCAAATAGTACGAAACACACCAATGCGTCAGTTTAGGGTCCAATGGGGTGAATTCGGTGCATTCGTGCAAAAAATTCCGACGCGACTTCGTGGCACGAACATTTGCACTAGTTCGGCCCGTTTTTCACCGAGGTTTCGTACGGAGGCAACCAAACAGTCCTGAATGCACCCAAATAGTACGAAACACACCAAAACTTCAGTTTAGGGTCCAATGGGGTGGATCGGGTGCGTTCGTTGCGAAAAATTCCGATGCGACTTCGTGGCACGAACTTTTGCACTAGTTCGGCCCGTTTTGCTCCGAGTTTTGTAAGGCAACCAAACGGTCCCGAATGCACCCAAATAGAACAAAACGCACCAAAACGTCAGGTTGGGGTCCAGTGGGGCGGATCGGGTGCGTTCGTTGTGAAAAATTCCGACGCGACTTATTGGCACGAACTTTTGCACTAGCTCGGCCCGTTTTGCAATGAGTTTCGTAAGGCAACCAAATGGTCCCGAATTCCTCCCAAATAGAACAAAAGGCACCAAAATGTCAGTTTAGGATCCAATGTGGTGGATTGGGTGCGTTTGTTGCGAAAAATTCCGATGCGACTTCGGGGCACGAACTTTTGCACTAGTTCGGTTCATTTAGCACAGAGTTTCGTAAGGCAACTAAACGGCCCCGAATGCACACAAATAGTACGAAACGCCCCAAAACATCAATTTAGGGTGGATCGGGTGTGTTCGTTGCGAAAAATTCCGACGCGACTTCGTGGCACGACCTTTTGCACTAGTTCGCCCCGTTTTGCTCCGAGTTTTTTAAGGCAACCAAACAGTCCCGAATGCACCCAAATAGAACAAAACGCACCAAAACATCAGGTTGGGGTCCAATGGGGCAGATCGGGTGCGTTCGTTGCGAAAAATTCCGACACGACTTCGTGGCACGAACTTTTGCACTAGTTCGGTCCGTTTTGCACCGAGTTTCGTAAGGCAAGCAAACATCCCGAATGCACCCAAACAGTACAAAACGCACCAAAACGTCAGTTTAGAGTCCAATGGGGTGGATTGGGTGCGTTCGTGCGAAAAATTCCGACGCGACTTTCTGAAACGAACTTTTGCACTAGTTCGGCCTGTTTTGCACCGAGTTTCGTAAGGCAACCAAACGTCCCGAATGCACCCAAACAATATGAAACGCACCAAAACGTCAGTTTAGGGATCCAATGGGGTGGATTGGGTGCGTTCGTTGAGAAAAATTCCGACGCGCCTTCGTGGCACGAACTTTTGCACTAGTTCGACCCATTTTGCACCGAGTTTCGTAAGGCAAGCAAACATCCCGAACGCACCCAAACAGTACAAAACGCACCAAAACGTCAGTTTAGGGTCCAATGGGGTGGATTGGGTGCGTTCATGCGAAAAATTCCAATGCGACTTTGTGGCACGAACTTTTGCACTAGTTCGGCCCGTTTTGCACCGAGTTTCGTAAGGCAAGCAAACGTCCCGAATACACCAAAACAATATGAAACGCACCAAAACGTCAGTTTAGGGTCCAATTGGGTGGATTGGGTGCGTTCGTGGGAAAAAATTCCGACGCGACTTCGTGGCACGAACTTTTGCACTAGTTCGGCCTGTTTTGCACCGAGTTTCGTAAGGCAAGGAAACGTCCCGAATGCACCCAAACAGTAAGAAATGCACCAAAACGTCAGTTTAGGGGTCCAATGGGGGTGGATTGGGTGCGTTCGTGCGAAAAATTCCGACGCGACTTTCTGGCACGAACTTTTGCACTAGTTCGGCCCGTTTTGCACCGAGTTTCGTAAGGCAAGCAAACGTCTCGAATGCACCCAAACAGTACGAAACGCACCAAAAACGTCAGTTTAGGGGTCCAATGGGGAGGATTGGGGTGCGTTCGTGCGAAAAAATCCGATGCGACTTTGTGGCACGAACTTTTGCACTAGTTCGGCCCGTTTTGCACCGAGTTTCGAAAGGCAAGCAAACATCCCGAATGCACCCAAATAGTACGAAACACACAAAACACAACCAGTTTAGGGTCCAATGGGGTTGATTGTGTGCGTTCGTGCAAAAATTCCGACGCGACTTCGGGGCACGAACTTTTACACTAGTTCGGCCCGTTTTGCACCGAGTTTCGTAAGGCAACCAAACAGCCCCGAATGCACACAAATAGTACGAAACGCACCAAAACATCAGTTTAGGGACCATTGGGGTGGATCGGGTGCGTTTGTTGCGGAAAATTCCAACGCGACGTCGTGACACGAACTTTTGCACTAGTTCGCCGCGTTTTGCACCGAGTTTCGTAAGGCACCCAAATGTTCCCGAATGCACCACAAATAATACGAAACGCCCCAAAATATCAGTGGTAGCATACAATGGGGTGGATCGTGTGCGTTCGTTGCGAAAAATTATGATGCGACTTTGTGGCACGAACTTTTGCACTAGTTCGGTCCGTTTTGCACCGAGTTTCGTAAGGCAAGCAAACATCCCAAGTGCACCCAAATAGTACGAAACACACCAAAGCGTCAGTTTAGGGTCCAATGGGGTGAATTCGGTGCGTTCGTGCAAAAATTCCGACGCGACTTCGTGGCACGAACATTTGCACTATTCGGCCCATTTTCATCACCGAGTTTCGTAAGGCAACCAAACAGATCCTGAATGCACCCAATAGTACAAACACACCAAAACTTCAGTTTAGGGTCCAATGGGTGGATTGGGGTGTGTTCGTTGCGAAAAATTCCGAAGCGACTTCGTGGCACGACCTTTGCACTAGTTCGCCCCGTTTTGCTCCGAGTTTTTTAAGGCAACCAAACAGTCCCCGAATGCACCCAAATAGAACAAAAACGCACCAAAACGTCAGGTTGGGGTCCAATGGGGCAGATCGGGTGCGTTCGTGCGAAAAATTCCGACGCGACTTTCGGGCACGAACTTTTGCACTAGTTCGGCCTGTTTAGCACAGAGTTTCGTAAGGCAAATAAACGGCCCCGAATGCACACAAATAGTACGAACACCCCAAAACATCAGTTTATGGTCCAATGGGTGGAGCGGGTGCGTTCGTTGCGAAAAATTCCGATGCGACTTCGTGGCACGAACTTTTGCACTAGTTCGGCTGTTTTGCTCCCATTTTTGTAAGGCAACCAACGGTCCCGAATGCACACATATAGAACAAAACCACCAAAACGTCAGTTGGGGTCCAGTGGGGCGGATCGGGTGCGTTCGTTGTGAAAAATTCCGACGCGACTTCGTGGCACGAACTTTTGCACTAGTTCGCCCCCGTTTTGCTCCGAGTTTTTTAAGGCAACCAAACAGTCCCGAATGCACCCAAATAGAACAAACGCACCAAAACATCAGGTTGGGGTCCAATGGGGCAGATCGGGTGCGTTCGTTGCGAAAAATTCCGACACGACTTCGTGGCACGAACTTTTGCACTAGTTCGGTCCGTTTGCACCGAGTTTCGTAAGGCAAGCAAACATCCCGAATGCACCCAAACAGTACAAAACGCACCAAAACGTCAGTTTAGAGTCCAATGGGGGTGGATTGGGTGCGTTCGTGCGAAAAATTCCGACGCGACTTTCTGACGAACTTTTGCACTAGTTCGGCCTGTTTTGCACCGAGTTTCGTAAGGCAACCAAACGTCCCGAATGCACCCAAACAATATGAAACGCACCAAAACGTCAGTTTAGGATCCAATGGGGTGGATTGGGTGCGTTCGTTGAGAAAAATTCCGACGCGCCTTCGTGGCACGAACTTTTGCACTAGTTCGACCCATTTTGCACCGAGTTTCGTAAGGCAAGCAAACACCCGAACGCACCCAACAGTACAAAACGCACCAAAACGTCAGTTTAGGGTCCAATGGGGTGATTGGGTGCGTTCATGCGAAAAATTCCAATGCGACTTTGTGGCACGAACTTTTGCACTAGTTCGGCCCGTTTTGCACCGAGTTTCGTAAGGCAAGCAAACGTCCGAATACACCAAAACAATATGAACGCACCAAAACGTCAGTTTAGGGTCCAATTGGGGTGGATTGGGTGCGTTCGTGGGAAAAATTCCGACGCGACTTCGTGGCACGAACTTTTGCACTAGTTCGGCCGTTTTGCACCGAGTTTCGTAAGGCAAGGCAAACGTCCCGAATGCACCCCAAACAATAAGCAAATGCACCAAAACGTCAGTTTTAGGGTCCAATGGGTGGATTGGGTTGCTGTTCGTGCGAAAATTCCGACGCGACTTTCTGGCACAAACTTTTGCACTACTTCGGCCCGTTTTTGCACCGAGTTTCGTAAGGCAAGCAAAAGTCTCGAATGCACCCCAAAACAGTACGAAACGTCAACCAAACGTCAGTTTAGGGTCCAATGGGGAGGATTGGGTGCTGTTCGTGCGAAAAATTCCGACTGCGACTTTCTGGTGGCACGAACTTTTGCACTAGTTCAGGCCCGTTTTGCCACCGAGTTTCGTTAAGGCAAGCAAACATCCCGAATGCCACCCAAATAGTAACGAAACCACACACAAAACGTCAGTTTTTAGAGTAGGTCCAACTTGGGGGTTGACTTGTGTGCGTTCGTGCGAAAAATTCCGACGCGACTTCGGGGGGCACGAACTTTTACACTAGTTCCGGCCCGTTTTTTTGCCCCGAGTTTCGTAAGTTGCAACCAAACGGCCACCTGAATGCACACAAATAGTACGAAACGCACCCAAAACATCAGTTTAGGGTCCAATGGGGTGGATCGGGTGCGTTTGTGCGCGAAATTCCAACGCGACGTCGTGGCACGAACTTTTGCACTAGTTCGCCGCGTTTTTGCCACCGAGTTTCGTAAGGCAACAAATGTTCCCGAATGCACACAAATACTACGAAACGCCCCCCAAAATATCAGTGTGTAGCAGTACAATGGGGGGATCGTGTGCGTTCGTTGCGAAAAATTATGATGCGACTTTGTGGCACGAACTTTTGCACTAGTTCGGTCCGTTTTGCACCGAGTTTCGTAAGGCAAGCAAACATCCCAAGTGCACCCAAATAGTACGAAACACACCAAAGCGTCAGTTTAGGGTCCAATGGGGTTGAATTCGGTGCGTTCGTGCAAAAATTACGAAGCGACTTCGTGGGCACGAACATTTGCACCTAGTTCGGCCCATTTTTCACCGAGTTTCGTAAGGCAACCAAACAGTCCTGAATGCACCCAAATAGTACGAAACACACCAAAACTCAGTTTAGGGTCCAATGGGGTGATTGGGTGTGTTCGTTGCGAAAATTCCGAAGCGACTTCGTGGCACGACCTTTTGCACTAGTTCGCCCCGTTTTGCTCCGAGTTTTTTAAGGCACCAAACAGTCCCGAATGCACCCAAATAGAACAAACGCACCAAACGTCAGGTGGGGTCCAATGGGGCAGAATCGGGTGCGTTCGTGCGAAAAATTCCGACGACTTTCTGGCACGAACTTTTGCACTAGTTCGGCCTGTTTAGCACAGAGTTTCGTAAGGCAAATAAACGGCCCCGAATGCACACAAATAGTACGAAACACCCCAAAACATCAGTTTATGGTCCAATGGGGTGGATCGGGTGCGTTCGTTTGCGAAAAATTCCGATGCGACTTCGTGGCACGAACTTTTGCACTAGTTCGGCCGTTTTGCTCCCATTTTTGTAAGGCAACCAAACGGTCCCGAATGCACACATATAGAACAAACGCACAAAACGTCAGGTTGGGGTCCAGTGGGGGGATCGGGTGCGTTCGTTGTGAAAAATTCCGACGCGACTTCGTGGCACGAACTTTTGCACTAGTTCGGCCCGTTTGCAATGAGTTTCGTAAGGCAACCAAATGGTCCCGAATGCAACCAAATAGACAAAGCACCAAAACGTCAGTTTAGGATCCAATGTGGTGGATTGGGTGCGTTTGTTGCGAAAATTCCGATGCGACTTCGGGCACGAACTTTGCACTAGTTCGGTCGTTTAGCACAGAGTTTCGTAAGGCAACTAAACGGCCCCGAATGCACACAAATAGTACGAAAATGCCCCAAAACATCAATTTAGGGTGGATCGGGTGTGTTCGTTGCGAAAATTCCGACGCGACTTCGTGGCACGAACTTTAGGACTAGTTCGGCCCGTTTTTGCATCGGTTTCGTAAGGCAACAAATAGTCCCGAATGCACCAAATACTACGAAGCACCAAAACGTCGTTTAGGATCCAATGGGGTGGATTGGGTGCGTTCGTTGAGAAAATTCCGACGCTTCGTGGCACGAACTTTTGCACTAGTTCGACAAATTTTGCACCGAGTTTCGTAAGGCAAGCAAACATCCCGAACGCACCCAAACAGTAAAAACGCACCAAAACGTCAGTTTAGGGTCAATGGGTGGATTGGGTGCGTTCGTTGCGAAAAATTCCGATGCGACTTTGTGGCACGAACTTTTGCACTAGTTCGGCCAGTTTTGCACCGAGTTTCGTAAGGCAAGCAAACGTCCCGAATACACCAAAACATATGAAACGCACCAAAACGTCAGTTTAGGGTCCAATTGGGTGGATTGGGTGCGTTCGTGGAAAAATTCCGACGCGACTTCGTGGCACGAACTTTTGCACTAGTTCGGCCCGTTTTGCACCGAGTTTCGTAAGGCAACAAACGTCCCGAATGCACCCAAACAGTAAAATGCACCAAACGTCAGTTTAGGGTCCAATGGGGTGGATTGGGTGCGTTCGTTGCGAAAAATTCCGACGCGACTTTCGGCACGAACTTTTGCACTAGTTCGGCCCGTTTTGCACCGAGTTTCGTAAGGCAAGCAAACGTCTCGGATGCACCCAAACATACGAAACGGACAAAACGTCAGTTTAGGGTCCAATGGGGAGGATTGGGTGCGTTCGTGCGAAAAATCCGATGCGACTTTGTGGCACGAACTTTTGCACTAGTTCGGCCCGTTTTGCACCGAGTTTCGTAAGGCAAGCAAACGTCCCGAATGCACCAATAATATGAAACGCACCAAAACGTCAGTTTAGGGTCCAATGGGGTGGATTGGGTGCGTTCGTGGGAAAAATTCCGACGCGACTTCGGGCACGAACTTTGCACTAGTTCGGCCCGTTTTTGCCACCGAGTTTTCGTAAGGCAAGCAAACATCCCGAACGCACCCAAACAGTACAAAAACGCACCAAAACGTCAGTTTAGGGTCCAATGGGGTGGATTGGGTGCGTTCGTGCGAAAAATTCCGATGCGACTTTGTGGCACGAACTTTTGCACTAGTTCGGCCAGTTTTGCACCGAGTTTCGTAAGGCAAGCAAACGTCCCGAATACCAAAAACATATGACACCAAAACGTCAGTTTAGGGTCCAATGGGTGGATTGGGTGCGTTCGTGGGAAAAATTCCGACGCGACTTCGTGGCACGAACTTTTGCACTAGTTCGGCCCGTTTTGCACCGAGTTTCGTAAGGCAAGCAAACATCCCGAATGCTCCCAAATAGTACGAAACACACCAAACGTCATTTAGGGTCCAATGGGTTGGATTGGGTGCGTTCGTGCGAAAAATTCCGACGCGACTTCGGGGCACGAACTTTTACACTAGTTCGGCCCGTTTGCACCGAGTTTCGTAAGGCAACCAAACGGCCGAATGCACACAAATAGTACGAAACGCACCAAAACATCAGTTAGGGTCCATGGGTGGATCGGGTGCGTTGTTGCGGAAAATTCCAACGACGTCGTGGCACGAACTTTTGCACTAGTTCGGCGTTTTGCACCGAGGTTTCGTAAGGCAACAAATCCCGAATGCACACAAATAATACGAAACGCCCAAAATATCAGTTAGGTAAATGGGGTGGATTGTGTTCGTTCGTTGCGAAAAATTGACGCGACTTGTGGCACGAACTTTTGCACTAGTTCGGCCGTTTTGCACCGAGTTTCGTAAGGCAAGCAAACATCCCAATGCACCC
>NW_024376756.1:0-25903 GCF_016808335.1 Panicum virgatum
AAAAACGAACGCACCCGATCCACCCAATTGAACCCTAAAAATGGTAGAATTAATGCACAAGTTCTTGGCTTGATGTCGCATTGGAATTTTTCGCAACGAATGCACCCGATCCAATTGGACCCTAAACTCCTGTTATGGTGTGTTTCATAGTGTTTGCTTGCATTTGGCAATGTTTCGTTAATAGACGAAACTCGGTGCAAAGCGGGTTGAAATGGTGCAATTAATGCACAAGTTTATGCCACGAAGTCGCATCGGAATTTTTCACAATGAACAAATTCGATCCACCCCATTGGACCCTAAAAGCATTTCATAGTGTTTGGGTACATTTGGATTGTTTCGTTACTGCACAAAAGTCGATGCAAAGCGGGATGAAATGATAGAAATAATGCACAAGTTCGTGCCATGAAGCCGCGTTAGAATTTTTCAAAACAAACGCACCCGATCCACCCAATTGAACCCTAAACTCATGTTTTGGTGTGTTTCATAGTGTTTGGGTGCATTTGGCAATGTTTCGTTAATAGACAGCTCGGTGCAAAATGGGCTGAAATGGTGCAATTAATACACAAGTTTGTGCCACGAAGTCGCATCGGAATTTTTCACAATGAACACACCCGATCCACCCCATTGGACCCTAAATGCATGTATTGGTGCGTTTTGAGTGTTTGGGTGCATTTTGGATGGTTTTATTACTGCATGAAACTCGGTGCAAAACGGGCTGAACTGGAGCAATTAATGGAAAAGTTTGTGCCACGAAGTCGCATCGGAATTTTTTGGCAGCGAACGAACCCGATCCACCCCATTAGACCCTACACTCATGATTTGGTGCATTTCATAGTGTTTGGGTGCATTTTGGATTGTTTCGTTATTGCACGAAAGTCGATGCAAAGCGGGCTGAAATAATAGAATTAATACACAAGTTCGTGCCATGAAGCCGCATCAAAAATTTTCAAAATGAACACAACCGATCCACCCAATTGAATCCTAAACTCATGTTTTGGTGTGTTTCATAGTGTTTGGGAGCAATTGGCAATGTTGCGTTAACAGATGAAACTCGGTGCAAAACGGGTAGAAATGGTGCAATTAATGACAAGTTTGTGCCATGAAGTCGCATCGGAATTTTTCACAATTGACACACCCGATCCCCCTCATTGGAATCATAACTCATGTATTTGGAGCAATTTATAGTGTTTGGGTGCATCTTGGATTGTTTCGTTACTGCACGAAAGTCGATGCAATGCGAGCTGAAATGGTAGAATTAATGCACAAGTTCGTGCCATGAAGCCGCGTCAAAATTTTTCAAAACGAACGCACCCGATCCACCCAATTGAACCCTAAAATGGTAGAATTAATGCACAAGTTCTTGGCATGAAGTCGCATTGGAATTTTTCGCAACGAATGCACCCGATCCAATTGGACCCTAAATTCCTGTTCTGCTGTGTTTCATAGTGTTTACTTGCATTTGGCAATGTTTCATTAATAGACGAAACTCGAGCAAAGCGGGTTGAAATGGTGCAATTAATGCACAAGTTTGTGCCATGAAGTCGCATCGGAATTTTTTACAGCGAACCCACCCAATCCAACCCATTTGACCTTAAACTTATGTTTTGGTGCGTTTTGTAGTGTTTGGGTGCATTTTGGATTGTTTCATTACTGCTCGAAACTCGATGCAAAGTGGGCTGAAATGGTAGAATTAATGCACAAGTTCCTGGCATGAAATCGCATTGGAAGTTTTCGCAACGAATGCACCCGATACACCCAATTGGACCCTAAACTCCTGTTTTGGTGTGTTTCATAGTGTTTGGTTGCATTTGGTAATCTTTCGTTACTATACGAAACACGGTTTTGGTGTGTTTCATAGTGTTTGGGTGCATTTGGCAATGTTTCGTTAATAGACAAAGCTCGGTGCAAAACGGGTTGAAATGGTGCAATTAATGCACAAGTTTGTGCCACGAAGTCGCATTGGAATTTTTCACAATGAACACAACCGATCCACCCCATTGGACCCTAAATGCATTTCATAGTGTTTGGGTACATTTTGGATTGTCGTTACCGCACAAAAGTTGATGGAAAGCGGGATGAAATGATAGAAATAATGCACAAGTTCGTGCCATGAAGCCGCCTTAGATTTTTCAAAACGAACGCACCCGATCCACCCAATTGAACCCTAAACTCATGCTTTGGTGTTTCATAGTGTTTGGGTGTATTTGGCAATGTTTCGTTAATAGACAAAGCTCGGTGCAAAACGGGCTGAAATGGTGCACTTAATACACAAGTTTGTGCCATGAAGTCACATCGGAATTTTTCACAATGAACACACCCGATCCACCCCATTGGACCCTAAATGCATGTATTGGTGCGTTATGAGTGTTTGGGTGCATTTTGGATGGTTTCATTACTGCATAAAACTCGGTGCAAAACGGGCTGAACTTGAGCAATTAATGCAAAAGTTTGTGCGATGAAGTCGCATCGGAATTTTTGGCAGCGAACGAACCCGATCCACCCCATTGGACCATAAACTCATATTATGGTGCATTTCATAGTGTTTGGGTGCATTTTGGATTGTTTCGTTATTGCACGAAAGTCGATGCAAAGCGGGCTGAAATAATAGAATTAATACACAAGATCGTGCCATGAAGCCGCGTCAGAATTTTTCAAAATGAACACACCCGATCCACCCAATTGAATCCTAAACTCATGTTTTGGTGTGTTTCATAGTGTTTGGGAGCAATTGGCAATGTTGCATTAATAGATGAAACTCGGTGCAAAACGGGCAGAAATGGTGCAATTAATGCACAAGTTTGTGCCGTGAAGTCGCATCGGAATTTTTCACAATTGACACTCCTGATCCCCCTCATTGGAATCATAACTCATGTATTGGTGCATTTTGTAGTATTTGGGTGCATTTTGGATTGTTTTGTTACTGCATGAAACTCGGTGCAAAACAGGCTGAACTGGAGCAATTAATGCCAAAGTTCGTGCAACGAATTCGCATCCAAGTTTTTTTGCAGCGATTCCACCCGATTAACCCTATTGGACCCTAAACTCATGTTTTGGTGCGTTTCATAGTTTTGGGTGCATTTGGCAATCTTTCGTTACTACACAAAACTTGCAAAATAGGTTGAACCGGAGCAATTAATGCACAAATTTGTGCCATGAAGTCGCATTGGAATTTTTCGCAACGAACGCACCCCACCACCCCTTTGGACCCTAAACTCATGTTTTTTGTGCGATTCGTTGTGTTTGGGTGTATTTGTCAATGTTCCGTTACTACACGAAACTTGGTGCAAAACGGGTTGAACTAGTGCAATCAATGCACAAATTTGTGCCATAATGTCGCATCGGAATTTTTCGCAACGAACGCACCCAATCCAGCCCATTGGACCCCAAACTCATGTTTTGGAGCATTTCATAGTGTTGGGTGCATTTGGCAATGTTTCATTACTACATGAAATTCGGTGCACAATAGGTTGAAATGGTGCAAGTAATGGACAAGTTTGTGCTATGAAGTCGCATCGGAAATTTTTTGCAACGAACGCACCCGATACATCCCATTGGACCGTAAACACATGATTTGGTGCATTTCATAGTGTTTGGATGCATTTTGGATTGTTTCGTTACTGCACGAAAGTCAATGCAATGCGGGCTGGAATGGTAGAATTAATGCACAAGTTCGTGCCATGAAGCCGCGTCAGAATTTTTTAAAACGAATGCACCCGATCCACCCAATTGATCCCTAAACTCATGTTTTTGTGTTTCGTAGTGTTTGGGTGCATTTGGCAATGTTTCGTTAATAGATGAAATCCGATGCAAAACGGGTTGAAATGGTGCAATTAATGCACAAGTTTGTGCCATGAAGTCGCATCGGAATTTTTCACAATTGACACACCCGATCCCCCTCATTGGAATCTTAACTCATGTATTGGTGCGTTTTGTAGTATTTGGGTGCATTTTGGATTGTTTTGTTACTGCATGAAAGTCGGTGCAAAACAGGCGGAACTGGAGCAATTAATGCAAAAGTTCGTGCCACGAATTCGCATCCGACTTTTTGCAACGAATCCACCCGATCCACCCCATTGGACCCTAAACTCATGTTTTGGTGCGTTTCATAGTGTTTGGGTGCTTTTGGCAATCTTTCGTTACTACACAAAACTTTGTGCAAAATAGGTTGAACCGGTGCAATTAACGCACAAGTACGTGCCATGAAGTCGCCTTGGAATTTTTCGCAATGAACACACCCAATCCAACCAAGTGGACCCTAAACTCTTGTTTTATTACATTGCGTAGCATTTCGGTGCATTTGGCAATGTTTCGATACTACACGGAACTTGGTGCAAAATGGGTTGAACTTGTGCAATTAATGCACAAGTTTGTGCCATGAAGTCGCATTGGAATTTTTTGCAACGAACGCACCCGATCCACCCCATTGGACCCTAAACTCATTTTTTGTGCGTTTCGTAGTGTTTGGGTGTCCTCATCAATGTTTCATTACTACACGAAACATGGTGCAAAACGGGTTGAACTGGTGCAATCAATGCACAAGTTTGTGGCATAAAGTCGCATCGGAATTTTTCGCAACGAACGCACCCAATCCACCCCCATTAGACCCTAAACTCATGTTTTTGAGCATTTCGTAGTGTTGGGTGCATTTGGCAATGTTTCATTACTACACGAAATTCGGTGCAAAATAGGTTGAACTGGTGCAATTAATGGACAAGTTTGTGCTATGAAGTCGCATCGGAAATTTTTCGCAATGAACGCACCCGATACACCCCATTGGACCGCAAACATGATTTTGGTGCATTTCATAGTGTTTGGGTGCATTTTAGATTGTTTCGTTACTGCACGAAAGTCGATGCAATGCGGGCTGGAATGGTAGAATTAATGCACAAGTTCGTGCCATGAAGCCGCGTCAGAATTTTTAAAACGTACGCACCTGATCCACCCAATTGATCCCTAAACTCATGTTTTTTGTGTGTTTCGTAGTGTTTGGGTGCATTTGTCAATGTTTCGTTAATAGACGAAATCCGATGCAAAACGGGTTGAAATGGTGCAATTAATGCACAAGTTTGTGCCATGAAGTCGCATCGGAATTTTTCACAATTGACACACCCGATCCCCCTTATTGGAATATTAACTGTTTTGTAGTATTGGGTGCATTTTGGATTGTTTTATTACTGCATGAAACTCGGTGCAAAACCGGCTGAACTGGAGCAATTAATGCAAAAGTTCGTGCCACGAATTCGCATCCCAGTTTTTTGCAGCGAATCCACCCGATCCACCCCATTGGACCCTAAACTCATGTTTTGGTGTGTTTCATAGTGTTTGGATGCATTTGGCAATCTTTCATTACTACACAAAATTGGTGCAAAATAGGTTGAACCGGTGCAATTAACGCACAAGTACGTGCCATGAAGTCGCATTGGAATATTTCGCAATGAACACACCCGATCCAACCAAGTGGACCCTAAACTCTTGTTTTGGTCCGTTTCATAGTGTTTGGGTGCATTTGGCAATCTTTCGTTACTACACAAAACTTGGTGCAAAATAGGTTGAACCGGTGCAATTAATGCACGAATTTGTGCCATGAAGTCGCATTGGAATTTTTCGCAACGAACGCACCCGATCCACCCCATTGGACCCTAAACTCATGTTTTTGTGCGATTCGTAGTGTTTGGGTGTATTTGTCAATGTTCTGTTACTACACGAAACTTGGTGCAAAACGGGTTGAACTAGTGCAGTCAATGCACAAATTTGTGCCATAATGTCACATCGAATTTTTCACAACGAACGCACCCAATCCAGCCCATTGGACCCCAAACTCATGTTTTGGAGCATTTCATAGTGTGGGGTGCATTTGGCAATGTTTCATTACTACACGAAATTCGGTGCACAATAGGTTGAAATGGTGCAAGTAATGGACAAGTTTGTGCTATGAAGTTGCATCGGAAATTTTTCGCAACGAACACACCCAATACATCCCATTGGACCGTAAACACATGATTTGGTGCATTTCATAGTGTTTGGGTGCATTTTGGATTGTTTCGTTACTGCACCAAAGTCGATGCAATGCGGGCTGGAATGGTAGAATTGATGCACAAGTTCGTGCCATGAAGCCGCGTCAGAATTTTTTAAAACGAACGCACCCGATCCACCCAATTGATCCCTAAACTCATGTTTTTGTGTGTTTCGGAGTGTTTGGGTGCATTTGGCAATGTTTCGTTAATAGACGAAATACGATGCAAAACGCTTTGAAATGGTGCAATTAATGCACAAGTTTGTGCCATGAAGTCGCATCGGAATTTTTCATAATTGACACACCCGATCCCCCTCATTGGAATCTTAACTCATGTATTGGTGCGTTTTGCAGTATTTGGGTGCATTTTGGATTGTTTTGTTACTGCATGAAACTCGGTGCAAAACAGGCTGAACTGGAGCAATTAATGCAAAAGTTCGTGCAACGAATTCGCATCCGAGTTTTTTGCAGGGAATCCACCCGATCCACCCCATTGGACCCTAAACTCATATTTTGGTGCGTTTCATAGTGTTTGGGTGCATTTGGCAATCTTTCGTTACTACACAAAACTTGGTGCAAAATAGGTTGAACCGGTGCAATTAATGCACAAATTTGTGCCATGAAGTCGCATTGGAATTTTTCGCAACGAACGCACCCGATCCACCCCATTGGACCCTAAACTCATGTTTTTGCGATTCGTAGTGTTGGGTGCATTTGGCAATGTTCATTACTACACGAAATTCGGTGCACAATAGGTTTAAATGGTGCAAGTAATGGACAAGTATGTGCCATGAAATCGCATTGGAATTTTCGCAATGAACACACCCGATCCAATCAAGTGGACCCTAAACTCTTGTTTTGGTCCGTTTCATAGTGTTTGGGTGTATTTGGCAATCTTTCGTTACTACACAAAACTTGGTGCAAAATAGGTTGAACCGGTGCAATTAATGCACAAATTTGTGCCATGAAGTCGCATTGGAATTTTTCGCAACGAACGCACCCGATCCACCCCATTGGACCCTAAACTCATGTTTTTGTGCGTTTCGTACTGTTTGGGTGTATTTGTCAATGTTCCGTTACTACACGAAACTTGCTGCAAAACGGGTTGAACTAGTGCAATCAATGCACAAATTTGTGCCATAATGTCGCATCGGAATTTTTCGCAACGAACGCACCCAATCCAGCCCATTGGACCCCAAACTCATGTTTTGGAGCATTTTGTAGTGTTGGGTGCATTTGGCAATGTTTCATTACTACATGAAATTCGGTGCACAATAGGTTGAAATGGTGCAAGTAATGTACAAGTTTGTGCTATAAAGTCGCATCGGAAATTTTTCGCAACGAACGCACCCGATACATCCCATTGGACCGTAAACACATGATTTGGTGCATTTCATAGTGTTTGGGTGCATTTTGGATTGTTTCGTTACTGCATGAAAGTCGATGCAATGCGGGCTGGAATGGTAGAATTAATGCAAAAGTTCGTGCCATGAAGCCGCGTCAGAATTTTTTAAAACGAACACACCTGATGAGGACATCCCTCCCAACTGATACACTCATGCCTACTAACGCAGCAAGGACCAATGACAAGAGCTCGTGCACGAGAGCTAAATTATCAGGTAACTCGTTCCTCGCTGTCCATAAACCATCATCCATGATGGGGGTACTACTAAATTCTTGTGATGCTTTTCCTTATTCTTAGGAACTTGGGACATGAACCAGATTGGAGGGAGAGCAACACGACAAGAAGCAAGTGTGGGTGATCAGATCGGACCATACCAGTTCGGACCTCCAGGGAGGGGCAAATTTCGGAAGGCCATACTCTTAGCTCCGAATATTGTTTGAAGCCCATGAGTACTTGTTGGAAAGCTCCTGAAGTCTACTTTCAGATGGATCCACCTGAAGATGAAATTCCAAAGAGCTAAGCAGAATCGCCAAAATTGACGTTCAGTCTTCCAGTCTTGGGCTGAGGCCCTTGTATTTAGTTCAGCCCACTAGGGGCCCCATTCTGAGTTAGGGTTTACACACCCCCCACGCCTCTTGGCTGCTCCCCCACCTATATAAACCACCAGCAGCCACCATTTGAGACTTGGGTTTTGTTTGGTTGTAAATTTAGCTGCTGCTACTCTTCCTTGTAAACGCGTGTGTCGATTAGACCACCCGATTTGCTCGATTCAGAACCCCAACTTCGTGTGTATCAGATTTATCCTTTGGGCAAGGTCTGTGTGCTGTTTGCTTGTCCACTTGTTCTTGCTTGTTCTTTGATTTGCTTGCAGGTTCAAGGTTGTTCTTGGCACAGCAAGAACAACACAAATTGGAGGCGGTGTAACTGTCGCTAAGGCGCAGCGCAGCCCTTGTGGTGTTGTAGTCGGGCAGCACAACGTCGATCCTCCTCAAATCGAGTTATCCCCCACTCTCATCGAAAGATCGGGAGCAAACCCCAGCGGGTTCCATCATGTGGTAATCAGAGCAAGGTTTTTTTTCGGTGAGAGATTCTACCCATCCCTTTACCTACAGTCCAAAAAACTACACAAAAATAGGCTAGATCTGAAAATCCCAACAACAAGTTTGAGCTTTTGCTGTTCTGCTTAGTTCTTTGCTTGTTGAGTTTTCAGTTGCATTGTTTGGGCTAGTTGCTGGTTCTTAGTGGTTCAATCTTTAGAGTTTTGAGTTCTGGTCACGTTTTAGTCACCACGAAATCCACCAAATCTATTCATATTTCCGCTGTCATTTCTGCCACCACGAATCCATCTTCCCAGATCTGAGCACTGGAAGAAAACAGTCCTATATCTTGTGTTACATGTCCGATTCAAATGTTTAAATATAATCTGGAAAGCTTATCCCGTGTTCTTTCCAACAGATCAAAATTTACTCCCTAACTCCTTCTGAGCGCGTCGCAATAGCACTTGAGATTCGCGACCTGCTGTCTGAAAGTTGAGACGTTGGAACTGATTTCAAAGGAGTTGTGTGCAGCAATCCCTTTGTTTGGGTTGTTGGGATTTCAAAAGAGTTTTAGCCCCTGAAAAAGAAAGAGCAAAAAAAAAAAAGATAAGAGAAGAAAAAAAAAGTGAAGGGAATAGAGCTGTTGTTTTCTTGCATTCCTTGCTGTCTTGGTGTGTGACAACATTTGTGTTCAGGCTCACGTCTCTAGCTTGATTTGGCACTAGGACCAGCATAGGACCATCAATGAATGTCTATTCAACTTGCTTTGACTAATGTGGATCTAGCTGTACCTTGATTTGTTTTGTTTGCAGCCACCTATAGCTCCACAAATTATCTACTACATCACGGGGTTGTGCTTGTGTAACCATTTGTGTTGTTCTTGCTGGCTGCCGACACCTCCTACCTTGCTTGGTAAGGACATGTAAGAACTTGAATGGACAAGTGTGAGTGAACATATAGTGTGCCACCACCTATTTCCTTTAGTTGGTAGGCAACTTCTTGTGACTTTGTTTGCTGCAAGCTAACCATGGCAGGTGCAGGGAGTGAGGATGAGGATGGTGGAGGCCTGCTTACACCTCGCACCAAAGGCATCGTACAGCATTTTCAAAAGCAAGTGAGGGAGTACACCTTGGGAATTGATAATGATTTGCAGGTGATAAATGAGAAGATTGGGCAAATGGAGGCCGCACAGATTTCCAACAACACCAAGCTTGCAGGTTTGGAGACCGACGGTTGCTCGCGTGGACAAGAGTCTCGCTGCTCTTCTAAGGCGCTTTGATGAGCTCCACGTGAAGATGAATGATCAGCATAGAGGACGTGGCCAAGAGGATGACGACGGCGCAGAAAATTCAGGTGCTGATTATGCTGCAGACACCGAAGTTGAGGATCAAGCCCAGCGACGTCTACGTCGTAACCGTCGAGGTATGGGTGGACAACGTCCACATGAGGTACATAACAATGACATTGCTTTTAGTAAGATAAAATTTAAGATACCCTCTTTTGATGGTAAATATGATCCGGATGCTTATCTTACTTGGGAGATGGCTGTTGAACAAAAGTTTACTTGTCATGATTTTCCTGAAAATGCATGTGTTAGGGCTGCAACTAGTGAATTCACTGATTTTGCTTCCGTTTGGTGGATAGAACATGGCAAGAAAAATCCTAATAACATGCCACAAACTTGGGATGCTTTGAAACGGATCATGAGGGCTAGATTTGTTCCATCTTACTATGCACGTGATCTTTTAAACCAGCTGCAGCAGTTAAAACAAGGTACTAAAAGTGTAGAAGAATACTATCAAGAGCTGCGAATGGGCATGCTACGCTGCAATTTAGAGGAGGATGTGGAACCTGCTATGGCTAGATTTTTGGGCGGGTTAAACCGGGAAATTCAGGACATCCTTGCTTATAAAGAGTACACTAACATAACCCGTTTGTTCCATCTTGCTTGCAAAGCTGAAAGGGAAGTGCAGGGACGACGTGCAAGTACCAGGACTAACATTTCTGCAGGGAGGAATTTTTCCATACAGCCCCGCTCAAGCATTCCATCAACTGGACGTGCTGCTGCACCTTATTCATCGTCAGCTCGAATAGCAGCCCCACCTTCTAGCGACAAGCCTCGTGACAACCCTGCAAATTCAGCAGCAAAGACAACGCAAAAAACCTGCTGCAACCACTTCATCGGTGGCATCCACAGGTAGAACAAGAGATGTTCAGTGCCACCGCTGCAAGGGATTTGGACATGTCATGCGTGACTGCCCAAGCAAGCGTGTTTTGGGGGTAAAAAATGATGGTGAGTACTCATCTACTAGTGAACTTGATGAAGATATACTTGCATTGCTTGCGGCTGACCACGCAGGAAGTGAGGGCTGCTCGGAAGAACATATTAATGCAGCTGAAGCCGACCGCTATGAGAGCCTAATTGTGCAGCGTGTGCTGAGCGCACAAATGGAGAAAGCGGAGCAAAATCAGCGGCACACATTATTCCAAACAAAGTGTGTCATCAAAGAGCGTTCGTGTCGAGTGATCATCGATGGAGGTAGCTGCAATAACTTGGCCAGCAGCGACATGGTGGAGAAGCTTGCGCTTACCACCCAACCACACCCGCATCCATATTGCATTCAATGGCTGAATAACACCGGTAAGGCAAAGGTAACAAAACTTGTGCGAATTAATCTTGCCATCAGATCCTATAAAGATGTTGTTGAATGTGATGTTGTGCCAATGCAAGCATGTAGTATTCTGCTAGGAAGGCCATGGCAATTTGATAAAGATTCTATGCATCATGGTAGATCAAATCAGTATTCCTTCCAATACCATGATAAAAGGATTGTGTTGCATCCAATGTCTCCTGAAGCAATTTTAAAAGATGAACTTACTAGAGCTAGTAAAATGAAGAATCAGGAACAGGTTAAAAGTGAAAATCAGATTGTGGCCAACGAACTTGAGAAGCACAAAAAGAGAAGTGCCAAATCTGTTCATGATAACAGAAATGAGATCAAGCTGAAAGGGGCATGTTTCATTGCTACTAAATCTGATTTGGATGAGATTGATGCTACCACTGCTGTTTGCTATGCCTTGATTTGCAAACAAACCTTGTTTTCACTTCAGGACATACCTCTTTCCTTGCCCCCTGTTGTCACTAACCTTTTGCAGGAGTATGCGGATGTTTTTCCAAAGGAGGTGCCACCGGGGCTGCCACCAATTCGTGGGATTGAGCACCAGATTGACCTTATTCCCGGGGCCTCCTTGCCCAATCGTACACCATACAGGACCAACCCTGAAGAAACTAAAGAAATTCAGCGCCAAGTGCAAGAATTGCTCGACAAAGGTTACGTGCGTGAGTCTCTGAGCCCCTGCGCTGTTCCTGTCCTTTTGGTTCCTAAGAAAGATGGATCTTGGCGCATGTGTGTAGATTGCCGAGCGATTAATAACATAACAATCAGATATCGTCATCCTATCCCTAGGCTAGATGATATGCTTGATGAATTGAGTGGCTCAATTGTGTTCTCGAAAATTGATTTGCGTAGTGGTTACCACCAGATTCGCATGAAGTTAGGAGATGAATGGAAAACAGCATTTAAAACTAAATTCGGTCTATATGAGTGGTTAGTCATGCCTTTTGGTCTCACTAATGCACCCAGCACTTTCATGAGATTAATGAATGAAGTTTTACGCGCTTTCATTGGCAGATTTGTTGTGGTATATTTTGATGACATTCTGATCTATAGCAAATCACTAGAAGACCATCTTGATCATTTGCGTGCTGTTTTGGATGCTCTCCGTGATGCACGTTTGTTTGGTAACCTTGAGAAGTGCACCTTTTGCACAGATCGAGTCTCTTTTCTTGGCTATGTTGTGACACCGCAGGGAATTCAAGTCGATCAAGCCAAGGTTGAAGCCATTCACAGCTGGCCGGTTCCCACAACGGTCACCCAAGTGCGAAGCTTTCTAGGACTTGCTGGATTTTATCGTCGCTTTGTGAAGGACTTTAGCACCATTGCAGCCCCATTGCATGAACTCACTAAGAAGGGTACAACCTTCACTTGGGCTGCAGCTCAACAGGATGCTTTCAGCATGCTCAAAGATAAGTTAACTCATGCACCCTTGCTCCAACTTCCAGATTTCAATAAAACATTTGAACTTGAATGTGATGCTAGTGGAATTGGGTTGGGTGGCGTGCTGCTGCAAGATGGTAAGCCTGTAGCATATTTCAGTGAGAAATTGAGTGGACCTAGCTTGAACTATTCTACTTACGATAAGGAATTGCTTGCTTTAGTTCGAACTTTGGAAACTTGGCAGCACTATTTGTGGCCCAAAGAGTTTGTTATACATTCTGATCATGAGTCCTTAAAACACATTCGAAGTCAAGCAAAACTAAATCGTAGGCATGCTAAATGGGTTGAATTCATTGAATCCTTCCCTTATGTCATCAAACACAAGAAAGGGAAGGAGAATGTCATTGCTGATGCTTTGTCTAGGCGTTACACTATGCTGTCCCAACTTGATTGCAAAATTTTCGGTTTGGAAATGATTAAAGCACAATATGCTCATGATGATGATTTTAAGGATGTGTTGCTGAACTGTAAGGAGGGGAAAACTTGGAACAAATTTGTCCTAACTGATGGGTTTATTTTTAGAGCTAACAAGCTATGCATTCCAGCTAGCTCCGTGCGTTTGTTATTACTACAGGAAGCACATGGAGGAGGGCTGATGGGACACTTTGGTGTGAAGAAGACAGAAGACATCCTTGCTGATCATTTCTTTTGGCCCAAGATGCGGAGGGACGTGGAGAGATTTGTTGCTCGCTGCACAACATGCCAAAAAGCTAAGTCACGCCTTAATCCTCATGGCTTGTACATTCCTCTACCTGTTCCTAATGCACCATGGGAGGATATTTCAGTGGACTTTGTTTTAGGACTGCCTAGAACAAAGAAGGGGAGGGATAGTGTTTTTGTGGTTGTGGATAGATTTTCTAAGATGGCACATTTCATACCATGTCATAAGACCGATGATGCTACTCATGTTGCTGATTTGTTCTTTCGTGAAATTGTTCGTTTGCATGGTGTGCCAAACACAATTGTTTCAGATCGTGATGCAAAATTTCTTAGTCATTTTTGGAGAACTTTGTGGGCTAAATTAGGTACTAAGCTGCTATTTTCCACTACATGTCATCCCCAAACTGATGGACAAACTGAGGTTGTGAATAGAACTTTATCTACCATGCTTAGGGCTATTTTGAAAAAGAACATAAAAATGTGGGAAGAATGTTTGCCTCATGTTGAGTTTGCTTACAACCGTTCACAACATTCTACTACTAAAAAGAGCCCTTTTGAGATTGTTTATGGTTTTGTGCCTCGAGCCCCTATTGATTTGCTGCCTCTACCAACTTCTGAGAGATTGAATTTTGATGCTAAACAACGTGGTGAGTTGATGTTGAAAATGCATGAGACCACAAAGGAGAACATAGAAACCATGAATGCTAAATATAAACTTGCTGGTAGCAGAGGAAAGAAGCATGTCACTTTTGAACCAGGTGATTTGGTTTGGCTGCACTTGAGAAAGGATCGGTTTCCTGATTTGAGGAAGTCAAAGTTGCTTCCGAGAGCTGATGGCCCTTTTAAAGTTGTAGCTAAGATCAATGATAATGCATACAAACTTGAGTTGCCTGCAGATTTTGGGGTTAGCCCCACATTTAACATTGCAGATTTGAAACCATATTTGGGCGAGGAAGATGAACTTGAGTCGAGGACGACTCAAATGCAAGAAGGGGAGGATGATGAGGACATCCCTCCCAATGATACACTCATGCCTACTACGCAGCAAGGACCAATGACAAGAGCTCGTGCACGAGAGCTAAATTATCAGGTAAACTCGTTCCTCGCTGTCCATAAACCATCATCCATGAATGGGGTACTACTAAATTCTTGTGATGCTTTTCTTATTCTTAGGAACTTGGGACATGAACCAGATTGGAGGGAGAGCAAACACGACAAGAAAGCAAGTGTGGATGATCAGATCGGACCATACCAGTTCGGACCTCCAGGGAGGGGCAATTTCGGAAGGCCATAACTCTTAGCTCCGAATATTGTTTGAAGCCCATGAGTACTTGTTGGAAAGCTCCTGAAGTCTACTTTCAGATGGATCCAACCTGAAGATGAAATTCCAAAGGAGCTAACCAGAATCGCCAAAATGACGTTCAGTCTTCCAGTCTTGGGCTGAGGCCCTTGTATTTAGTTCAGCCCACTAGGGGCCCATTCTGAGTTAGGGTTTACACCCCCCCCCACGCCTCTTGGCTGCTCCCCCACCTATATAAACCACCAGCAGCCACCATTTGAGACTTGGGTTTTGTTTGGTTGTAAGTTTAGCTGCTGCTACTTCCTTGTAAACGCGTGTGTCGATTAGACCACCCGATTTGCTCGATTCAGAACCCCAACTTCGTGTGTATCAGATTTATCCTTTGGGCAAGGTCTGTGTGCTGTTTGCTTGTCCACTTGTTCTTGCTTGTTCTTTGATTTGCTTGCAGGTTCAAGGTTGTTCTTGGCACAGCAAGAACAACACAAATTGGAGGCGGTGTAACTGTCGCTAAGGCGCAGCGCAGCCCTTGTGGTGTTGTAGTCGGGCAGCACAACGTCGATCCTCCTCAAATCGAGTTATCCCCCACTCTCATCGAAAGATCGGGAGCAAACCCCAGCGGGTTCCATCAGGGTGCGTTCGTTCCGAAAAATTCCGACGCGACTTTGTGGCACGAACTTTTGCACTAGTTCGGCCCATTTTGCACTAAGTTACGTAAGGCAACCGAACGGTCCCAGATGCACCCAAATAATACGAAACGCACCAAAACGTTAGTTTAGGGTCCAATGGGGTGGATCGGGTGCGTTCGTTGCGAAAAATTCAGACGCGACTTCGTGGCACGAACTTTTGCACTAGTTCGGCCCGCTTTGCACCGAGTTTCGTAAGGCAACCGAACGGTCCCAAATGCACCAAAATAGTATGAAACACACCAAAACTTCAGTTTAGGGTCCAATGGGGTGGATCGGGTGTGTTCGTTCCGAAAAATTCCGACGCGACTTTGTGGCACGAACTTTTGCACTAGTTCGGCCCATTTTGCACTAAGTTACGTAAGGCAACCGAACGGTCCCAGATGCACCCAAATAATACGAAACACACCAAAACGTTAGTTTAGGGTCCAATGGGGTGGATCGGGTGCGTTCGTTGCGAAAAATTCAAACGCGACTTCGTGGCACGAACTTTTGCACTAGTTCGGCCCGCTTTGCACCGAGTTTCGTAAGGCAACCAAACGGTCCCAAATGCATCAAAATAGAATGAAACACACCAAAACGTCAGGTTAGGGTCCAATAGGGTGGATCGGGTGCCTTCATCGCGAAAAATTCCGATGCGACTTCGTGGCACGAACTTTTGCACTAGTTCGGCCCGTTTTGCACCAAGTTCCGAAAGGCAACCAAACAGTCTCAAATGCACCCAAATAGTACGGAACACAGTAAAACATCAGTTTAGGGTCCTATAAGGTGGATCATGTGCGTTCGTTGGGAAAAATTCTCACGTGACTTCGTGGCACGAACTTTTGCACTAGTTCGGCCCGTTTTGCACCGAGTTTCGTAAGGTAACCAAACGGTCCCTAATGCACCCAAATAATACGGAACGCACTAAAACATCAGTTTAGGGTTCCATAAGGTGGATTGTGTGCGTTCGTTGCGAAAAATTCCTACGCGACTTCGTGGCACGAACTTTTGCAATAGTTCGGCCCGTTTTGCACCGAGTTCTATAAGGCAACCGAACGGTCCCAAATGCACCCAAGTAGTACGAAACGCACCCAAACGTTAGTTTAGGGTCCAATGGGGTGGATCGGGTGTGTTCGTTGCGAAAAATTCCGACGCGACTTCGTGGCACGAACTTTTGCACTAGTTAGGCCCGTTTTGCACCGAGTTCCGTAAGATAACCGAACGGTCCCAAATGCACCTAAGTAGTATGAAACGCACCAAAATGTCAGTTTAGGGTCCAATGGTGTGGATCGGGTTTGTTCGTTCTGAAAAATTCCGACTCGACTTCATGGCGCGAACTTTTGCACAAGTTTGATCCGTTTTGCACCGCCATAGGGCACCCAAACGGTCCCTAGTATGAAACGCACGAAAACGCCAGTTTAGTGTCCAATGGGGCGGATCGGGTGCGTTCGTTCCGAAAAATTCCGACGCGACTTTGTGGCACGAACTTTTGCACTAGTTCGGCCCATTTTGCACTAAGTTACGTAAGGCAACCGAACGGTCCCAGATGCACCCAAATAATACGAAACGCACCAAAACGTTAGTTTAGGGTCCAATGGGGTGGATCGGGTGCGTTCGTTGCGAAAAATTCAGACGCGACTTCGTGGCACGAACTTTTGCAATAGTTCGGCCCGTTTTGCACCGAGTTCTATAAGGCAACCGAACGGTCCCAAATGCACCCAAATAGTTCGAAACGCATAAAAACGTTATTTTAGGGTCCAATGGGGTGGATCGGGTGTGTTCGTTGCGAAAAATTCCGAAGCGACTTCGTGGCACGAACTTTTGCACTAGTTAGGCCCGCTTTGCACCGAGTTCCGTAAGATAACCGAACGGTCCCAAATGTACCCAAGTATTACAAAAAGCACTAAAATGTTAGTTTAGGGTCCAATGGGTTGGATCGGGTGCCTTCATCACGAAAAATTCCGATGCGACTTCGTGGCACGAACTTTTGCACTAGTTCGGCCCGCATTGCATCGAGTTTCGTAAGGCAACCAAACGGTTCCAAATGCACCCAAATAGTACGGAACACACTAAAACATCAGTTTAGGGTCCAATGGGGTGGATCGGGTGCCTTCGTCACGAAAAATTCCGATGCGACTTCGTAGCACGAACTTTTGCACTAGTTCGGCCCGTTTTGCACCGATTTTCGTAAGGCAACCAAACGGTCCCTAATGCATCCAAATAGTACATAATGCACCAAAACGTTAGTTGAGGGTCCAATGGGGTGGATCAGGTGCGTTCGTCGCAAAAAATTCCGAAGCGATTTCGTGGCACGAACTTTTGCACTAGTTCGGCCCATTTTGTACCGAGTTCCGTAAGGCAACCGAACGGTCCCAAATGCACCCAAATAGTACAAAACTCACCAAAATGTCTGTTTAGGGTCAAATGGGGTGGATCGGGTGTGTTCGTTGCGAAAAATTCCGAGGCGACTTCGTTGCACGAACTTTTGCACTAGTTCGGCCCGCTTTGCACCGAGTTTCGTAATGCAACCAAACGGTCCCAATTCCACCCAAATAGTATGAAACGCACCAAAACGTCAGTTTAGGGTCCAATGGGGTGGATCGGGTGCGTTCGTTCCGAAAAATTCCGACGCGACTTCGTGGCACGAACTTTTGCACTAGTTCGGCCCGCTTTGCACCGAGTTTCGTAAGGCAACCAAACGGTCCCAAATGCACCCAAATAGTACGAAACGCACCAAAACGTCAGTTCAGGGTCCAATGGGGTGGATCGGGTGCGTTCATTGTGAAAAATTCTGATGCGACTTCGTGGCATGAACTTTTGCACTAGTTCGGCCCATTTTGCACCGAGTTCCGTAAGGCAACCGAACGGTCCCAAATGCACCCAAATAGTATGAAATGCACCAAAAGGTCAGTTTAGGGTCCAATGGGGTGGATCGGGTGTGTTGGTTGCGAAAAATTCCGACGCGACTTCGTGGCATGAACTTTTGCACTAGTTCGGCCCGCTTTGCAACGAGTTTCGTAAGGCAACCAAATGGTCCCAAATGCACCAAAATAGTATGAAACACACCAAAACGTCAGTTTTGGGTCCAATGTGGTGGATCGGGTGCCTTCGTCGTGAAAAATTCCGATGCGACCTCGTGGCACGAACTTTTGCACTTATTCGGCCCGTTTTGCACCGAGTTCCATAGGGCACCCAAACAGTCCCAAATACACGCAAATAGTATGAAACACACCAAAACGTCAGTTTAGGGTCCAATGGGGTGGATCGGGTGCGTTCGTTGTGAAAAATTCCGACTCGACTTCATGGCGCGAACTTTTGAACTAGTTTGACCCATTTTGCACCTAGTTCCATAGGGCACCCAAATGGTCCCTAGTATGAAAGGCATGAAAACGCCAGTTCAGGGTCCAATGGGGTGGATCGGATGCGTTCGTTCTGAAAAATTCCGACATGACTTCGTGGCACGAACTTTTGCACTAGTTCGGCCCATCTTGCACTAAGTTACGTAAGGAAACCGAACGGTCCCAAATGCACCCAAATAATACGAAACGCACCAAAACGTTTGTTTAGGGTCCAATCGGCTAGATCGGGTGCGTTCGTTGCGAAAAATTCCTACGCGACTTCGTGGCACAAACTTTTGCACTAGTTCGGCCCACTTTGCACCGAGTTTCGTAAGGCAACCAAACGGTCCCAAATGCACCAAAATAGTATGAAACACACCAAAATGTCAGATTCGGGTCCAATGGGGAGGATCGAGTGCCTTCGTCGCGAAAAATTCCGATGCGACTTCGTGGCACGAACTTTTGCACTAGTTCGGCCCATTTTGCACCAAGTTCCGTAAGGCAACCAAACAGTCTCAAATGCACCCAAATAGTACGGAACACACTAAAACATCAGTTTAGGGTCCTATAAGGTGGATCGTGTGCGTTCGTTGGTAAAAAATTCTCACGCGACTTCGTGGCACGAACTTTTGCACTAGTTCGGCCCGTTCTGCACCGAGTTTCCTAAGGCAACCAAACGGTCCCTAATGCACCCAAATAGTTTGGAACACACTAAAACATCAGTTTAGGGTCCCATAAGGTGGATCGTGTGCGTTTGTTGCGAAAAATTCCGACGCGACTTCGTGGCACGAACTTTTGCACTAGTTCGGCCCGTTTTGCACCGAGTTCTGTAAGGCAACCGAACGGTCCCAAATGCACCCAAGTAGTACGAAACGCACCAAAATGTTAGTTTAGGGTCCAATGGGGTGGATCGGGTGCGTTCGTTGCAAAAAATTCCGAAGCAATTTCGTGGCACGAACTTTGCACTAGTTCGGCCCATTTTGTACCGAGTTCCGTAAGTCAACCAAACGGTCCCTAATGCACCCAAATAGTACGAAACGCACCAAAACGTTAGTTTAGGGTCCAATGGGGTGGATCGGGTGTGTTCGTTGCGAAAAATTCCGACGCGACTTCGTGGCACGAACTTTTGCACTAGTTCGGCCCGCATTGCACCGAGTTTCGTAAGGCAACCAAACGGTCCCAAATGCACCCAAATAGTACGGAACACACTAAAACATCAGTTTAGGGTCCAATGGGGTGGATCGGGTGCCTTCGTCGCGAAAAAAATGCCGATGCGACTTCGTGGCACGAACTTTTGCACTAGTTCGGCCCGTTTTGCACCAAGTTCCGTAAGAAAACCAAACAGTCTCAAATGCACCCAAATAGTACGGAACACACTAAAACATCAGTTTAGGGTCATATAAGGTGGATCGTGTGCGTTCGTTGGGAAAAATTCTCCCCGACTTCGTGGCACGAACTTTTGCACTAGTTCGGCCCATTTTGCATCGAGTTCCGTAAGGCAACCGAACGGTCCCAAATGCGCCCAAATTGTACGAAACACACAAAATGTCAATTTAGGGTCCAATGGGGTGGATCGGGTGCGTTCGTTGAGAAAAATTACTACGCGACTTTGTGGCACGAACTTTTGCACTAGTTCGGCCCGCTTTGCGCCGAGTTTCGTATGGCAACCAAACGGTCCCAAATGCACCCAAATAGTACAAAACGCACCAAAATGTCTGTTTAGGATCCAATCGGGTGCGTTTGTTGCGAAACATTCCGACGTGACTTCGTGTCACGAACTTTTGCACTAGTTCGGCCAGTTTTGCCCCGACTTTCGTAAGGCAACCAAACGGTCCCTAATGCACCCAAATGGTACGAAATGCACCAAAATGTCAATTGAGGGACCAATGGGGTGGATTGGGTGCGTTCGTCGCAAAAAATTCCGAAGCAATTTCGTGGCACGAACTTTTGCACTAGTTCGGACCATTTTGCATTGATTTCCGTAAGGCAATCGAACAGTCCCTAATGCACCCAGATAGTTCGAAACGCACCAAAACGTTAGTTTAGGGTCCAATGGGGTGGATCGGGTGTGTTCGTTGCGAAAAATTCCGACGTGACTTCGTGGCACGAACCTTTGCACTAGTTCGGGCCCGCTTTGCACCGAGTTTCGTAAGGCAACCAAACAGTCCCAAATGCACCCAAATAGTACGAAACGCACCAAAACGTCAGTTTAGGGTCCAATGGGGTGGATCAGGTGCCTTTGTCGAAAAATTCCGATGCGACCTCGTGGCACAAACTTTTTCACTAGTTCGGCCCATTTTGCACCGAGTTCCATAGGGCACCCAAACAGTCCCAAATGCACCCAAATAGTGCGAAATGCATCAAAACATCAGTTTACGGTCCAATGGGTTGAATCAGGTGCCTTCATCGCGAAAAATTTCGATACGACTTCGTGGCACAAACTTTTGCACTAGTTCGGCCCGTTTTGCAACCGAGTTCCGTAAGGCAACCGAACGGTCCCAAATGCACCCAAATAGTATGAAACACACCAAAACATCAGTTTAGGGTCCAATGGGGTGGATCGGGTGTGTTCGTTGTGAAAAATTTCGACGCGACCTCGTGGCACTAACTTTTGCACTAGTTCGGCCTGCTTTGCACCGAGTTTCGTAAGGCAACCAAACGGTCCCAAATGCTCCCAAATAGTATGAAACGCACCAAAACATCAGTTTAGGGTCTAATGGGCTGGATCGGGTGCGTTCGTTCTGAAAAATTCTAACGTGACTTCGTGGCACGAACTTTGCACTAGTTCGGCCCGCTTTACACCGAGTTTCGTAAGGCTACCAAACAGTCCCTAATGCACCCAAGTAGTACAAAACGCACCAACACGTCAGTTTAGGGTCCAATGGGGTGGATCGGATACATTTTTTTGCGAAAAATTCCGACGCGACTTCGTGGCACGAACTTTTGCACTAGCTCGGCCCATTTTGCATCGAGTTCCGTAAGGCAACCGAACGGTCCCAAATGCAACCAAATTGTACGAAACGCACAAAATGTCAATTTAGGGTCCAATGGGGTGGATCGGGTGCGTTCGTTGAGAAAAATTACTACGTGACTTTGTGGCACGAATTTTTGCACTGGTTCGGCCCGCTTGGCACCGAGTTTCGTAAGGCAACCAAACGGTCCCAAATGCTCCCAAATAGTACGAAAAGCACCAAAACATCAGTTTAGGGTCCAATGGGGTGGATCGGGTGCCTTCGTCGTGAAAAATTCTGATGCGACCCTCATGGCACGAACTTTTTCACTAGTTCGGCCCGTTTTGCACCGAGTTCCATAGGGCACCCAAACATTCCCAAATGCACCCAAAAAGTACGAAACGCACCAAAACGCCAGTTCAGGGTCCGATACGACTTCGTGGCATGAACTTTTGCACTAGTTCAGCCCGTTTTGCACCAAGTTCCGTAAGGCAACCAAACGGTCTCAAATGCACCCAAATAGTAAGGAACGCACTAAAACATCAGTTTAGTATCCTATAAGGTAGATCGTGTGCGTTCGTTGTGAAAATTCCAAAGCGATTTCGTGGCACGAACTTTTGCAACTAGTTCGGCCCGTTTTGCACCAAGTTTCGTAAGGCTACCTAACGGTCCCAGATGCACCCAAATAGTATGAAACGCACCAAAACGTCAGTATAGAGTCCATTGCGGTGGATCGGGTGCGTTCGTTGCGAAAAATTCCGACGCGACTTCGTGGTACGAACTTTTGCACTTGTTCGGCCCGTTTTGCACCGAGTTCCGTATGGCAACCAAACGGTCCCAATGCACCCAAATAGTACGAAACGCACTAAAACGTCAGTATAGGGTCCAATGGGGTGGATCGGGTACGTTCCTTGCGAAAAAATTCGGAAGCGATTTTCGTGGCACGAACTTTTGCACTATTTCGGCCCATTTTGCACCGAGTTTCATAAGGCCACCAAACGGTTCCAAATGCACCCAAATAGTACGAAACGCACCAAAATTTTTAGTTAAGGGTCCCAATGGGTGGGGTCGGGTGCGTTCCTTGCGAAAAATTCCTACGCGACTTCGTGGGCACGAACTTTTGCACTAGATCGGGCCCATTTTGCACCAAGTTTCGTAAGGCAACCGAACAGTCCCAAATGCAACCCAATAGTATGAAACGCAGCAAAACGTCAGTTTACGGTCCAATGTGGTGGATCGGGTGGCGTTCCTTGCGAAAAATTCCTAAGCTACTTTGTGGCACGTAACTTTTGGACTAGTTCGGCCCGCGATGCACCGAGTTTCATAAGGGCAACCAAACGGTCCTAAATGTACCAAAATAGTCTTAAACACAACAAACGTCAGTTTAGGGTCAAATGGGGCGGATCGGGTGCGTTCCTTGCGAAAAATTCCTACGCGACTTCGTGGCACGAACTTTGCACTAGATCGGCCCATTTGCACCAAGTTTCGTAAGGCAACCTGAACAGTCCCAATGCACCCAAATAGTATGAAACGCAGCAAAACGTCAGTTTACGGTCCAATGTGGTGGATCGGGTGCGTTCCTTGCGAAAAATTCCTAAGCTACTTTGTGGCACGTACTTTGCACTAGTTCGGCCCGCTATGCACCGAGTTTCATAAGGCAACCAAACGGTCCTAAATGTACCAAAATAGTCTTAAAACACAACAAAACGTCAGTTTAGGGTCAAATGGGGGCGGATCGGGTGCGTTCTCGTTGCAAAAAATTTCGACGTGACTTCGTGGCACGAACTTTGCACTAGTTCGGCCCCGTTCTTGCACCGAGTTCCGTAAGACAACCAAATGTACCAAAATGCACCCAATAATACAAAACCACCAAAACGTAGTTTAGGATCCAATGGGGTGGATCGGGTGCGTTCGTTGCGAAACATTCCGACGTGACTTCGTGTCACGAACTTTTGCACATCGTTCGGCCTGTTTTGCCCCGACTTTCGTAAGGCAACCAAACGGTCCCTAATGCACCCGAAATAGTACTAAATGCACCAAAAGTCAATGAGGGGTCCAATGGGGTGGATTGGTGGCGTTCGTTCGCAAAAAATCCGAAGCGATTTCCGTGTCACGAACTTTTGCACTAGTTCGGCCCATTTTGCACTGATTTCCGTAAGGCAACCGACGGTCCCTAATGCACCCAAATAGTACGAAACGCACCAAAACATTAGTTTAGGGTCCAATGGGGTGGATCGGGAGTATTCGTTGCGAAAAATTCCGACGTGACTTCGTGGCACGAACCTTTGCACTAGTTCGGCCCCGCTTTACACCGAGTTTCGTAGGCAACCAAACAGTCCCAAATGCACCCAAATAGTACAAAACACAACAAAATGTCAGTTTAGGGTCCAATGGGGTGGATCGGGTGCCTTCGTCATGAAAATTCCGAAGCGAACCTCGGGCACGAACTTTTTCACTAGTTCGGGCCCCGTTTTGCACCGAGGTTCCATAGGGCACCCAAAAGTCCCAATGCACCCAAATAGTACGAAATGCAAACAAAACATCAGTTTACGGTCCAATGGGTTGAATCGGGTGCCTTCATCGCGAAAAATTCCGATACGACTTCGTTGCACGAACTTTTACACTAGTTCGGCCCGTTTTGCACCAAGTTCCGTAAGGCAACCAAACGGTCTCAAATGCACCCAAATAGTAAGGAACGCATAAAACATCAGTTTAGTTCCTATAAGGTGGATCGTGTGCATTCGTTGCGAAAGATTCCGACGCGACTTCGTGGCACGAACTTTTGCACTAGTTCGGCCCGTTTTGCACCGAGTTCCGTTAAGGCAACCGAACGGTCCCAAATGCACCCAAATAGTATGAAACGCACCAAAACATCAGTTTAGGGTCCAATGGGGTGGATTGGGTGTGTTCGTTGTGAAAAATTTCGACGCGACTTTGTGGCACGAACTTTTCCACTAGTTCGGCCTGCTTTGGACCGAGTTTCGTAAGGCAACCAAACGGTCCCCAAATGCTCCCAAATAGTATGAAACGCAGCAAAACGTCAGTTTAGGGTCTAATGGGCTGGATCGGGGTGCGTTCGTTCTGAAAAAATTCTAACGTGACTTCGTGGCACGAACTTTTGAACTAGTTCGGCCCGCTTTACACCGAGTTTCGTAAGGCAACCAAACGGTCCCTAATGCACCCAAATAGTACAAAACGCACCAACACGCCAGTTTAGGGTCCAATGGGGTGGATCGGTTTCATTTTTTTGCGAAACATTCCGACGCGACTTCGTGGCACGAACTTTTGCACTAGTTTGGCCCTTTTGCATCGAGTTCCGTAAGGCAACCGAACGGTCCCAAATGCACCCAAATTGTACGAAACGCACAAAATGTCTATTTAGGATCCAATGGGGTGGATCGGGTGCGTTCGTTGCGAAACATTTTGACGTGACTTGTGGCACAACTTTTGAACTAGTTCGGCCGCTTTGCACCGACTTTCGTAAGGCAACCAAACGGTCCCTACTGCACCCAAAGTACGAATGCACCAAAACGTCAGTTGAGGGTCCAATGGGGATCGTGTGCATTCGTCGCAAAAAATTCCGAAGCGATTTCGTGGCACGAACTTTTGCACTAGTTCGGCCCATTTTGCACCAAATTCCGTACGGCAACCAAACGGTCTCAAATGCACCCAAATAGTAAGGAACGCACTAAAACATCAGTTTAGGGTCCTATAGGTGGATCGTGTGCGTTCGTTGTGAAAAAATTCGGAAGCGATATCGTGCACGAACTTTTGCACTATTCGGCCATTTTGCACCGAGTTTCGTAAGGCTAACCAAACGGTCCATGCACCCAATAGTATGAAACGCACCAAAACGTCAGTATAGGGTCCATTGCGGTGGATCGGGTGCGTTCGTTGCGAAAAATTCCGACGCGACTTCGTGGCACGAACTTTTGCACTTGTTCGGCCCGTTTTGCACCGAGTTCCGTATGGCATCCAACGGTCCCAAATGCACCCAAATTGTACAAAACGCACCAAAATGTCAGTATAGGGTCCATGGGCGGATCGGGTGCGTTCCTTGCAAAAAGTTCCAAAGCGACTTTCGTGGCACGAATCTTTTGCACTATTTCGGCCCTTTTGCACCAAGTTTCATAAGGCCAACCAAACGGTTCCAAATGCACGCAAATAGTACGAAACACACCAAAATTTTTAGTTTAGGGTCCAATGGGGTGGGTCGGGTTCGTTCCTTGCGAAAAATTCCTACGCGACTTCGTGGCACGAACTTTGCACTAGATCGGCCCATTTGCACCAAGTTTCGTAAGGCACGAACGGTCCTCAAATGCACCCAAATAGTATGAAACGCACCAAAACGTCAGTTTAGGGTCCAATGTGGGGATCGGGCTTTCCTTGAGAAAAATTTCCGACGCGACTCGTGGC